>NW_008589721.1:12631-27714 GCF_000691845.1 Merops nubicus
ACTGGAATAAGATTCTCGGATTAATTTCACACAGTCCACTATCCAGCTCCAGAGCCCTGTATCATTTTCATTCAAGGTAGATTTTGACTAAAGTCAGTAGGAGTCTTTGACTTACGAAAGATCAGACCCATCCTTTTGTTAGTTTTTTATCATTACCTGGTTCCTATCCTGCTAGCCACTTTTCAGTCTGTATTTTTATTACCTTTTCTATAAATTAGGAATAGTAATATTTACTACTTCTGTTAAGTGCTTATCATTATATCAGTAAAAGCAGATAATGTTTAATTTCTAGAATTACTCACCTGCCACTGAACTAGCAAAACCCATATAAATCATTCCAAATGAGTGCCTTGAGAAATGTTGAGTCATAAGTTAAGCATTATAAATGGTTGCAAGATGCAGAACAGAAACTAAATACAAGGCCCATCAGCTAGATTTTTTATTTAAAAAAAAAAAAGTAAATTATTAGCACAAATCAAATCACACTAGCATCAGAAAAACAAAGGGGAAAAACTTGCTTAGTAGTCATCCAACCCTGATTTCAGGCTGTGAAACCTTCTTGTCCCATGATCATTTTCTTTTGGTACAACCCAAATATGAACTATGCACAGAGAAAGAGAAAGAAACAAAAGAAACAGAAGAAAGAAACGGAAGGAAGGCAGGAAGGCAGGCAGGCAGGCAGGCAGGAAGGAAGGAAGGAAGGAAGGAAGGAAGGAAGTAAAAGAAAGAAAGAAAGAACACTGAGGTGAAATTAGCTCCTGCTCAGAAGGCACTGGGTTATCTTGCCCTTTTCTTATCCATAGATAATAAAAAGGAAACTAAAACGTATGTGTAATTCTATGATATGTTTGAGCTAGGGCATATTAATTGTTCAACTACCACTCTACCATTTGGACTGACCGCTGCTTAAAATTCAGTAGAAAGCATTAGCATTGTAAAATGTTGGTTGGTTGTGTTACAACTCCAAGAGCAAGGCAGACATCCTTTGTGCTTATCAAGGTTTTAAGCTGAATTGTATTGTTTGGTAAATGCTTAAGACAAAGGACAGTACGTTTTGTAAATAAGTAAAATGATTGAAAGAACACAGAGAGGGAAATATAAAAATACAAAATATTATCTTCAGTTTAGAAACTGATAATGCCTTTCTAATTACATAGTTCAGTCTAACTAAACCTAACTAAGGACCACAAAATTGTGTCCACTGCTTGTATTTTATATCCACGCTTAGCTGCTGTCTTGTATCAGATGAAAAGGTAGCACTCAAAAATATTTTAGGAAAAATTGCTCCTTTTCATATAAATTTGTGCTTATCAATGATTACACACAAATACTCCATTGAGGAAACTGGAAGAATTAAGTAAACAATTTAAAAGCTGAAGCAGAAAGTGTTGATTGCTCTAGCTCTGCTCAGCAGGCTGCTCAGATACAGGACTCCTTGCCAGTGTAACAACATATTTGAAAATAAGTGGAGTTCACATTTTGTCCCTTGTAGTAAGCTGGTACGGTCAGAAGTGGTAAATGGTGGAAAGACAATGTCTATGTGAACAGGTTCTGATACTAATCCCAGCATTGTCCCTGCTCCGTGGGTACAGCAGGGTACTGCAATCCGTGTCTCCTACTAGTGCAAAACGGGATTGAACCTAGATTATTTAAGATATATTGACACAATACCAACTTCATTGATCTGCTGTGAAATTAATACTTCTAATAACTTTTAAAGTCGAGTGCTTTGTTTGTCTGATTTTCTGGGTTTTATTTCCCTGTCTCCTGCTTTCTAATCTCTGACCTGCTGGTTGCTGAATAAACAAACAGTCTGTCACTATTCCTAGCAGGGTGTTTACCCGAGTTACTGTATACCTGTGGCACTTGCCTCTTCGCTGGACCAGACTGCACTGTATGGATGCATTTGTTCCTGAGAACAGGATGTGATCTGCTCCTGCCCGGCGCTCCCGAGAGCGGGGAGGGAGGTGGGGGCAGCTCTGGGGGTGTGGTGCAGGCTGCCGGCGGGACCGCGCGGGCTGGGCTGCGTTTAATGAGCGCGTCTTCACTGACAGATTCATTATTTGTGTTCGGTCGCTTCAAGTCAAAACTGATTAGTTACACTTACTGCAGCAAAGATTTAATGATTTTATTGTTTATCTTCAATTTATTTTGATTAACATCTCCGTTCTTTTCATTGCAAGTGCAATTAGGTGTAATATAACAGCGACTACTTTAATTTTGCTGAAATTAAGATGAATAAGTGACGGATTATGGCACGTTGTTTAACAAATAAATCATAGTTAAGAGGACTGTATTAGTAATAAATGAAAAAACAGACAATCTAATTAAAATGCATAGAGCTGATAGTTCAAGTTTCCAGAAATGTAATGAATTTTCATTTCAGAAAACAACTAGATTTAGGTGTGGTACTTATTTATTGTCATAAGATGACAGAAAGGCACATTATTTTGTGAATCATCTTGATTTCATGTATTATGTTGGTAGAAGGAAGTACAAGTAATGAAATGAAGGTACATATTTAAATTTTTTTAGGACCTGTTTTCTCAGGAATTCACTGCAATTAAGGTATGTCTAAAAGAGAGACTGAGGGACTGAAATGTGGAAAAATCTCATTAGTTCAATTCTCACACGTTCAGACTTCAGCGTTTTCTGCAACAGATGAATATTCTCCAAGTCTCAGCCACAATTTTCCTTTAAGACCGTAAGATGCGATTCACTGCCACACTGCAAAAGCCTCAAGACGTGTAAGATGGAAGAAGGAACTAACACGAAGAAAACTGAACTCAACAAACAGTGAGAAATCAAGATTGCTCTATACAAGGATCCCCAAATCATGGGGCAAGTAGCAGGGCAGCAATCCTGGAGCCAGCTTACTGTGGGGGTCGTGTGGGCTTAACTTCTGATTGAGGAAAACCAAGAGGAAAAGGAACCCTTCAGAATCAGAAACTTTATCCCTCTGATGTTTAAAAGACCTTGTATTTGACAGGACAGCTTTGAAGATAAAAACCGAAGCACTCTCCAGCTACAGGCTGTTCAACACCCCACACTGCTATCTGCAATGCACTTCAGTTTTGCAGAGTTCACTCATATTAGAAAGGAGACAGGGGAAACGTTTTTTAGTATATTGTGCTATATTTTTGATGCCACTGTATCTTACCCAAGCTCTCTTCACAGAGCCTGGAAGAGCTTGGCTCTGTTCTACACATCTCCATCATCGTTCCTTCCCACCACGCTGTCAGACTAGCCAGTTGCTCTCAGGTGGCCAGCGTGTAAATATGCCAGTAAAAATGTACACTGGATGTACACTGAGATACTTGACTTGGCAGAGGAGATTTCTGTAAACTAAGAGGCTGGCCCTAAAGAGGACAGAGGATGAGGTGGGACATCACCCTTTTCCTTAATGTGCAATACTCATTCTTTTTGTCTGTAGGAGGATTTTATTCCAGGGATTAAGGTTAGGAAGGACTAAAAGAGAGCAATATATACTCTATTAAGACCTTATTTTGACTTTTCTTCTCCCTTTGTGTCAGACACTGGAGGGGGGGGTAAGAAAAGAAGAGATGAAACAACAGAGAATGCAGTTCCTAAGATCACAAAACCTTCAAGAGAGTACTTTGTCCTTCCTCAACTTTTAAGCTTTCTTCTTATATTAGTTTCTCTAGCTGTTTTAAAACATTTTTTAGATATTCACCTAAAAGCCATTATTGAAAGACGTATTTATTATGATTTAGTAGTGATTTTTTGTTTGTTTTTCTATCTTAGTTAGGGCTTTATCACTATGCACTCCTTGAAATACAAAGATTTCAATGGCAGTGCAAATTTGTTTCAAGGATTTGCCTCATAGCTTTCGAATGGACTTAAAAATCATATTTTAACAAACATCTGCAATAAATATATAATTGAAAAATAATTCCTGTCCCATGGGTGTAGTGGAAAAAAATTACTGAAGCCAGTTTTACTAGTGTAAAATAAATAAAGGGAAGGAGGTGGTGGAGTGAGGATCTTCTAGGGCCTAGTTTCTTTGTCGCTGATTATGTTGGTCAGATCTACTAATTACACTAAACCAGGGAGCTCTTCCTAAGTGTATAAAAGCAAATAAATAAATCAATCTGGGTATTTTTAACAAGGCAATATACAAACTTTTTTTCAAGTGTTTCTGTCTGCCACAATCCCTCTTCTAACATTAGTTTTCAATATTTAATAAATTAGTAGTTGGTAGGTAAAGACAGAGCAAGAGGGAGATAGAGAAGAAATGACGCTAATGACCAGATCAGCCTGTGAAAAGCAGCCCTGCTCTGACTGGAGCCCCAGCCATCAGCTGAGTGTCATGCAAGAGAGCCAGAGGAGCTGGGGGAGGCTGTGGAGGGGTTGGCGAGCTGGAGACTGGCAGCATCATTGGTTTGAACAGGCCGTGATTGATTTGTCACCAGAGGCCCATTTGACTGGGCAAGAAGCCCTTCTGATCTCAGTCTCTCTCTGCCTCCTTACCTCTGCTGTCCCTCTTTCCTTCTCTGCGCTCTGGCGCTGGCACAGCAGCTGGGCAAGGGGCTCAAGTTGAGGCTACCACAGAGCAAAAGGGTTGAAGGTCACTGCTGCTGAAACTCTGTAACGACTGACAAGGGAGATCCAGCTCATCAAACTCTTCCCTTTCTATCCTGCCTTTAGAACTCCAGAGGTTTACAAAGCCCCAAATACACATCCACACAAATACACCAACACACCATTCCCCAAACAGCGACGCACAACCAAAGCCTCTCTCTGCTTCTCTCCTCTCCGTCTCCCTCTCTCTCTCTCTCTCACACACACTCACGCACACATACACACACACGCACTCCCTCTCTCTCCCCACCCCTTCCACCTTCCTGTTATCTGTGGCTGAGAGAAACCTCTAGATCTACAAATATTAATTGCAAAGGACAACGAAAGGTAAGAAGGCGTCAATTATCCAAAGGTGTCGTGATGTTATTTCAAGTCAATTGCAAATGTGTGAGGGGGAAGATTTCGCCCCAGTGATTCCTGTCTGCTTGGCTGATGGGGACCGGAGCCGATGCCCTCCCAGAACTGCTGCAGCTATGCCTTAAACCACACACTTTCCAGCAGGAGCCATCAGCATGGGCCTTTCTGAATTCTCTCTTTATTTCATTCATTAAGGGCATTAGGCAAGTTGGAATTTGTATGAAAAGGATCCTATGGGAATACAGTCTCCAGGGTAGGTATTTTCATGACTTTCCACATCCTGGGGCTCTCTCTGTATCTCTTCTCTTTCTCCCTCTCTTCTGTTAGGTGGAGATTTAAAGGAGACTGCCCTCATCTTCCAACTAATCTGGGGAAAGGAAATAATCTGAGCTGCATCTATTGAGGGAAAAAAAAAATTCTTTAATTTATAAAGTGGCAGTTACTAAGAAATTGTGAGATCTTTCTTTCCTGCTTAATTTTCTTGATGGGCTTTGTTATTATCATTATTTTATTATTCTTAGCTGTTTTCAGGTTTTTCTCACATAAGAGTTTTTAATGACAATTGCCTTCATTAGCCAAAAAGAAAGAGATAGCAGACTGGACAACAGCAAAATAATATTAACCAAACAAAGGCAGACTTTAAATTAAACGGGCTGTTGTGTTCCCATAAAAGCAGGACAATCTCAATACTCTAGCTCATTCCACTTGGCAAAAGAACATGGCATCAGTTTTTTAACTTTAAAATAGTTTAATGAACACGAATGGAGAAATAATTTTTCTGTGTGTTTAGCAGTCTATAAAGAGAGAGAATGCTTTAACTTTGATCACCACAATTAGTTCCCTGGGTATCTAGAGGGGAACAGGGCAGCCCTGGGAGCCTCAGTTCTTTAGATACAAAAGCATTTAGATCGCTTTAGAGCAGTTAATCCTGAGACTGGCTAGGGTCCCTTTTGTTTTCTAACTCCATTGTGGGTTTTGTTCAGTTTTTTCTATTCGCATGATTGACTGCCCAATGGATGCTAATTATCCAAATGTCGCTTCTGTCCTTTGAGTGACTTTCTATGTATTATGGGCAACTGTCATGCATTCTGTCATTCTATATCATATTACATGTATTATCATATGAAAATGGTACTCTGCATAAAGGAAGGTGTCTGAACCAGCAGATGCTGCAGATATTTAGAGGACTTGCCTAATTTGAATGGATTTTCTATAGAAAAATTGGTCAGAAAGCATATAGGGGAGAGTCAGAAATTGAAAGTTTAAGGGGTAATTATTTTTGTCCTTTCGCTGTTTACATGATAATGTATAAAGCATTAACTGTCTCTGCTTCTGAAATCTGCAGCCACCTTCCTCCTCCCGAACCAGGCAACCCGTCTGTATTTATTAGAGTATGACAGCTTAAGCTAATTAAACTGATATCTGTCTAAAATAATAAGCCTGGAAAGTTAGAATAAACATTTTGATTATAAGCAGAAAAGGCAGCTATACAAATGTGGCATCAATGTTATACTTTAATGATAATCTGAAATTCCTGTATGAAAAGCATTGGATGTGGAATTACAAACAATAATAAAGTTCCATAAAGACATTTTTCACCATAGATATTTTTCACTCAGATCTTTATCTGTGTACACGTTATTAATAAGGCTGAGGGCTAACACAGCTGTGGACCTGCATATTTTTTATTTTACACGTATGTGAACATACATTTAAAAGGACATCAAGGGAAAGGTTTTTACCACAATTTTTCCACTAAAACAAACTTAACACACCTCAGTGTAATGTGCATGCCAGCACTTAACAGGAATGCAAGATTTATAACGATAGGGCTTTTTAGATTTGCACTCTGGGGTCCATTGAATCCATAGGCACATCCAGAGTTTCTGATCCTAAAATGTTAGGGTAGTATTTTATATTTGCCATTAGCATGAAATACTGTGGATATATAACACTGAAGTGCATGATCTTGAGTTTCCTCAAATATATGTGCAGTAAGTTTCCATTAATGGTAAAGCTAAATCATGGGAAATATCTACTTTATGAAACAACAAAAAGATACCACAGAAAGACTTGCTCTGCTGTATCAAGGTGCTTTGAAATTTTACAATGATCAAATATACATGATCAAGCTGTGCTTGTTAGGGTGCGAGGGGCTCAAAACGGTCAATGACTATTGATCAGACTGTTAAGTATTTGTTCACGATTCTTTATATCCCAAAAGATTCAGGGAAATGAACAGTGAAAAATTGCATCAGAGTCCACCTTTGTTTGAGATTGATGTATCAAAATAGAGTATTCATTTGCCAAATCTATTGGAAGAAATGTGTAGTAAATTATTACATAAGGACTCCAAGTACAGAGATTAATATTTCCTTTTTTTAATTATCTTTGTAAAATTGTAAGTGCTAATTAAAAAATGTACAGAGTCTTTGTAGAACATGAATAGTGAATTATTGATAAGAGGAGCAAAACCAGAGATACAATCAGAGCTTATCAGTTGACCTTTACATTTTACCTTAGATTTTGGTCATGCCAAAATTTTTTTAACTGAATTTGCAATAAGAGTGATGTAAGAGAATCCATGAGGTGAAAATGGCAATTCCTGTTACTCTCACAAAACAGATCTGACTGAGGTTCAGTTACTGTCTTTTGGTAATTGAATAAATATTACTTCTCATGAGTAGCTCCAGTTAATTTTTTTTTTTTAAATTATCATATCATTTCACAAAAGTCAGATATTATTGGAATAATAGTTCTTCCTTGTTTCTTGAGATTTCTACAGTGTCTATTTCTACAAGTCCATCTTACATATTATTATTTTTACATTTTCTGTAAAGCTAGTTCCATAATTCAAAATATTACACATGTTGAAAAAGGATGTACAATTCCTGCAAAATCATACAAGGCATACTTTATTTGATTTCATTATGCTACACATCACATAAACTCACATGATTTTTCCTGAACACAGAAATCTTTTAAGATAAACTTACTACACATTAAACAAAACTACCGAACACAAAGAATTATTTCTGCAGATATTTGCCTCTAAGAAATGATAACATATGTCTGTGTCTGATTCTGCAAATAGATAGATGGGTACACACACATATGTTCATGCACACACACACATAGCCTCATACAGTCATATATCTTATACATATTTATATAAACAAACTTACATACTGCATCTTTCATGAACCTTAAAACTAGCAGTACCTATTTTGTGTCTTGTTTTCAGATGTTAATTCCCTGAAACTTACTTAATGCTTTTCCAGATGAGAATTACATTGAAAATAATCAGCCACACTTACATAAAAAGTTTTCAAAGTATAAAATTAGCAGAATGTCACCGATTGGTTGGAAATGCCCTTTCACCTTATTGTGTCTGACCTGCCACTTAATTAATCTGTTCTTGTCTGAGAGCGGACAGTGTTAGAGATAGGCAGCACAGTGAGCAAAGCCCAGAGCACTTAGAAAGTTGAAATTACATTCAGCTTTGTTTATAAAGTAATTTTACTTAACTACATTTAAAAGATTTCATCATTACTGTTTCAATTTCTGTCTTACCTGATTTCTTCTTATTGCAACTATTTACACATAAGGATCCCTGCATCTACTTCTCCACCTCCAGCTTTCTCTTGTCTGATTGTCCAGGCGACGGGTGCAAAGTTTGTGTCTGGTTTCCATACCTGCTCTCTATGTGTGGAAATCATTTTTCAGAAACATGCGGTGGGCATTCAGGTAGTCCAGACAAGGGTTTATAGTGACAAAATATTGACTGGATTTGGTATTCACTTATGAAGGATGACGTTAGTGCCACAAAAATCCCTGTGATGTACAGGGAATAGTTAATTAATTAAAGGACCTGCTAATTGCTACTTGAGGTACTGTGCAGAGATGATGAAGAGTGCTTGGTACAAGGTTAGGTTCTCAGTTTTGAGTGAACATTTTCATTTAAAAGATTTCTTTAAAGTACATCCTAATTTTTTTAATGTTTTTTCAGGTTACTGTATCTAGTTCAGACTCAAGTGTTCAATTGAGCTTCAATTAATTATAATATATAGTCAGGGTTCTTTAGCTGGGATAGATTGATGGAGAAGCTTTGTTTCATTTGGTGCAGGTGGCACTGTTTAATAAGCATAGGAGAGAGTGAATAATGTAGTGTTTGCAAAGAGAAATAAATGCAAAATAGAGAGGTGCAATTAGATCAGCTCAGAGAAATAAAGGATAAATATTAAATGGTCAGGTATCTTGCAAATATCAAATAAAATAGTAATAAGTATCTCACTGAAAACTGCCATTTTAATTTATGAATATCTAAAAGGGCTGCTTTAAAATAAATCTAGTGAGCTACTCTTCTGCCCTCATTAGGCAGGCACATTTCGATATCTGGAAAATACCAGACTTCTAATTTTCAAACTCTCCATGTTATTTTTCTTATACTGAAGTATAAATAGGCTTCTAAATTTAAAATATAAACACAAGGACTTCAAAAATTAATTTCTAAATTGCATTATAAAATAACCTTTGTAATTCTTTAATCAGAGCTATTTTATTTTGGAGAAAAATAACCCCATGGAAAATTACTCTGTGAAAACTTGTAAATCATTATCAATACTTTACTACCAAATGAGGGGCTGTATGCTTCTCATGCATGCACTATAAAGAAAATAAAGTTGCAGAAGATTACTGAAAAGAGCAAGATTGCAGATAAAAAGTAAAGCCTTTGAGAATGAAAATCTCCTAATTGCACACAAAAAATAAAACCAAGTATATACTCCTGAAATTAACAAGTAAGGGGAAAAAAAAAGGAGAAACTTTGCTTGATTTGAAGAGAAAAAAGAAAAAAAAGAAAAGAAAGAGGTATCTGGTAGCTAAGAGGATAGTCCTGTAAGCTACTTAACAAAAGAATGTGAGTGTATTAGGCATTTCAGCAACACTTCTGCATCTAAAAATTTCAACTGTAGACAGATTTTCCACAGACGATTCCCCCCTACTGCTAACCTCTTAAATACACCTATAAAATACAAAATGTTCCCAATCACCTCCAATAAAGGAAGCTTCCTTACATTTAATGCATCTAATATTTGTGTTAGAAATCTGAAGTGCTTTCTGATGTGGTTAAATTCACAAAGAAATGTGGTTGTAGAACAGAAAGCAATGTATTGAGGACATCACTGAATAGTTGCAGATGGATACAGAGCTGTGGAAGTTTACTTATAAAATATGGAATTAATCATATTCTTTGCCTCTGATTATTCAAAGGAGGCAATACTATTGGGCTCTTTCTCCACAAACCTTATTTTTGTTATGCAGCCATGTTTACCAAATCCATGATGTACCCAATCAGGGCAGCCTCCCAAACCTCCAGGATTGGCTGATATTGAACTTGTAAAATGTTTACGAGCGAGTGTTTGCCTGGTAATGTAGCCCTGGGTGCCCTGCTGTCAGCATGGAATTACTGATACTATTGCACACAGAGGGGTTTACAGGGAAGAGAGAAGGGGAGCTGGGGAGCCATAGGAAACTTTCTTATCTAAACTCTTAATGTGCAGTCAGACAAAATAGTTTTCTCAAAAAACCAAAACCTTGCCTGCTTTGTTTAAAAAAAATATCTGCCCATTTACACTACAAAAGTGTTCCTACAAGGAATCTTATTACACTTATTTGATTTCTAACTGTAGAGCAAAAGGATTAGTCTATAGTAAATATATTTTTAAAATTATTAAGAAGCAGCTACACTACTAGATGCAAAAAGAGACATTTTTGCAATCACTGCCATATTCTGTGCATGAAATTTACTGAATTTCCAGTAATTACCACTTCATATTTTGTAAATATCATCCTATTTAAATTAACTACTATGGTAGATACTCAAGTCAGGCAATGAGATCTAAACACGCCTCCAAAAATCCATATTCACCAAATAAAACTCCGAAGCTATCTTAAATACACAGCTACTGACCTTCAGAATTGTATTTTCTTTACCAATTCACTGTAATAAAAATGAACATTTTGTCATCACTTTGGGAAACTGTGCCAAACACCTTAAAACACATGTCACATGCCAACTTTACTTCATTTTTCTCCTCGGGGAACAGATACATCTGGAATCATAATCACAGATAAAAACCTTGACAAAATTGCACATGAGCCCAGCCCTCCTCTCCAACACCTACCTTTTCATAACATTTAATACAATATTAATATCAGTTACTAAAAAGGCTTCCAACCTTTACATTTCTGACATAACATGTTCAAACCCATATTTCACACTTCTTGTTCTGTTTTAAGTTCAGTGGATTTAACAGGACTCTGGAGAGCAGATCATGTGGTTGAAGATTTCCCTCCCTCTTTGACACCCGTAGAGGCAGTTTTGGAATTGTTTAAATAGCTGTGGCTATATAAACTGAAATATGTAACGTCACAGGCATCTTGTTTCCCTCTCACATCTAGAGATGCATGCTTGTATCTTTATCCAAAATCTGTGGCTTGTACCAGTGACAAACAATTTCAGCACATCTGGGTAAAACATTCTGAATATTTGCCTTTTAAACTGTATTATTTATCTTTCCTGCATATTCCTGGTTTACCAGACAAATATAATTAGCTAATATTACATATGAATATTTTTTGGTCTTTTTTAGCTATGATTGACAGTTTTTCAAATCAAAATAAAACACTTTCGTAGTCGATCATCTTCTTGAAGATGCACTGCTGTTATAGGAAAACGTCTCTGCTGAGGCAGTTAGAGATCTTAGTCAGGAATAAATGGTGAATTAGAGATCCAACAGATCCCATACTCTCCCCAAAACGCTTGGCTTGGGTAATATTTAATAGCTAATCTCTGGTCTGATATTTTTACTGCACACTTTTGTAAACCATTCATCAGCTGGTATTGCAAAGAAAAAAAAAAAAAAAAAAAGGAATTTGAGAACTTCACAAATTTTTGTTTATTATTGTGTTTGTAATCAATACCATGCTGGAAGTACCTCAGGCAGCTCACTGTATGGCTTTGTTCATGTCAGAATGGTGATAGCAACCTCTTTTTGTTACATATTTAACAGCTTTGAAAGACATTTTTTTAAACAGCAAATGCACTAGACAGCGTTAAAGCAAAGGACATTAAATAGGTTGCCAATTATTCATTCAGCAGCTCTGTGTGCGTCAAAAAAATGCATACCACCAAATTTCCCTGAGACAAACCACTTAAATTTCCTGTGACTCATGCACCATTTTTGCACTAACTGGATAAGGATAGCAATCATTTAGAAGAAAAAAAAAAACACACACACACACACAACCACCCACAACCTTTCCCTAGAATACTGAAAAAATCTTAAAAATACATTCAATTACAGTTCATGGATGGCATTTGTGACAAGAAACGTCCTATTTTCAAACTGCATTTCTTATTAAGATTATTTCATTATTCTCTTTCACTTTAAAACGACCCAAGGTGTCTAACTCAGTATATAAGAAGCTCACAAAGTGATACATGAATGGAGCAATAATTCCCTGAATCATTTCAGGTCAGTCCATAGAGCCACTGAGTCTGAAGCCTGCTAGTCTGTCTCCGGCAACTCGGGGAGATGAAGAGCTGAGCTGAGCTCCACTTGCTGACGAGAAGCAAACTGTCTCACATTTTAGGAGAACAACATCATTGCCTATAAAAATGAAGAAGAGACAAAATAAATAAAACCAGTTAATGTTGTAGTTAACTTGCAAATCAAGTAAATCTGTTGGTACAGTATTTTAGAAATAAACGATAACAGCATCACACCAAACACACATTTCTGAACATATAACCGTTCTGATTTTGATTTAATGGTATATCAGCGTCAACTATTGCTTCCTTTGCTGGTACACACTTCCTGATGCCTACTGTGAAGGGTGCCCATATTTACAACTGAGTAAGATGATTAATTACACCTTGTCAATCACGGTGCATGAAGACATAACACCACAGCAGACAATGAAGAAGATGCCTGAAGCTACAATTACATTTTAATTCATAGTTTATTGTATGTTCCCATATATTGCAGTCTAATAACCGTAGGGGCATCGAAAACATATGAGATATCAATCACTCTGCCCCCTGGTCTTTCATGTTTATATTATTCCACAGCCTTTAAATTACCATAAGTAGTTACATATTTTCTAAGCTTTCTTCTCTCTTACCTTTTGCTTCCATTTATCTTTTATTCTTAGTACCTTTATCCAACAGCTATAAGTATTTGATGGAAGTTTGTAGCTCACTTAAAATCTGTAACAGACAACCTGAAACCCAGCAATTAGCAAAGACAGCTTAGACTTGTGTTCCTTTGTTGAAGGAGGCGTTGAATCTTTTGTTCTGATTTAGTCACGGTAGCTGGGTGGAAGCTGGTACCTCATTATGTGGTTGGTCTGTTTGTCTGGTAGGTAGCAGATGGTACTGGAGATGACGTTACCAAGAGAGGCAGGGTAGAGAAACTCAAGACCTGTGATTTGTTCACCTGTCACCTATAACAAAATACAGGTTAAAAGACTTTATTATTAGCGCCACCATTTTTTTTTAAGTGAAAAAAACCCTAATTTCAAATGAGTCTGCATTTGATTCTGAAGATTATTTTGCGTATAGCAATTTTTCTGTTGCTCATTATTCAAGAGCATCCTGGATTTTATTCTGAACAATGTAAATGTCATTCATGTGTCAGTGTGTACATTAGCAGCTTTGTGTTTACATTCTGTTACTCTCCTTGTGTTTTGGTAGCAAGGGTTGGATGTCTTCTTGTGTTTGTATATCCATTAGGGAGATAATCAGAGATAGCCTCTGAACTGGAGGTCACGCCATACCTTTTCAATGTGCTATTGGTATTATTGGTCCTAACCACTTAGGTAATGCTGCTAACATAAAATATTATATTTTGATTCCATTAAATATAGAAAATATTTTTGATAATTAGCAACGCCAGACCGAGTGTATGAATCTGTGACCTTTCTTAACTGCAAAAAGTATGTAATCCATTAGGTGATAGGTAATTAAACTGGTATCAAAACACCTAAGGGTAGCAGAGTGTGAGGCTGTAGGTAAGGGTGTGCACAGCAAATTGCTGAAGTGGAGATAACCCAGCAGTGTTCCACACTGGGGTACGTGGTGCCCCGTGGGCAGTGTCCCACCGCTCGGTCAGTGCTGGCAGATCTCCCATCACGGGCGCCATCTGAAATGTCTCGTGGTTTAACAGAGGAAGGGAAAGATTGTTCCACCACATAAATAGTGCACAGCTCCCCCAAGTCTATTGCAGAACTCTAACTTGGAATCATGAATGCCCATTGTTTCCAGGGTCTGATTTTAGGACAGATAGTTCCCACAATTCACTTGATTCCATATGGTTTCTTGAGAGGTCTTGAGGCTATCTCATGCCTTTCTACAGGAGAGACTTTGCTGTCCTCTGTGACATGCAAATGCATTTAACTACTCAGAGCAACCCCAAGAGGAAAATGACAAAAAGCCTGTATCGTTGGAGGAAGGGAACACAGAAACCCAACCCATGTTGACTATAAATAGAGTAATTCCAGTTTTGGCCAAGATTGTCTTCGCTGCACCCCACCTGTAAGAGGCAAATTGCTGTCAGAAAACAACACCTATCGATAATACACCAGGTGATGTCAGCAGCTGCAGTCTCAGAGTAAAGAGCAGGTCATAATCTCAGATGCGCCTTCAGACTTACTTTCCGTCACGCTACCTTTTCTAACATAATTAAAAGTGTGATATTTGACATCTTTAATACTAATTAGCCCTTCCTTACTACCCACCCTCTGGATAAATATTTAGACATCACGAGCAGTTTCCCTTGTGTACTCTTTTTGTCTTTTCTGGAGACTTCTGAGCTTTGCAAGTTCAGAGACCTTCCCAGCCTGGTTTTCTTACAGCCCGCTTGGGAGCGAGGGCAGTGGGAACCCTGGCTCAGCGGAAGGCGTCGGGAACTGGCACGACACAAGTTACGTTCAGAGGGTGACTGTTCTCCACAGTGAGCGTGCGGGGTGCGTTCCACCAGTCACAAACACTCGAGCTACCGTGATCTCGCGGCCTGTACACAAACTTCTGACCCCCTACTCCTCCCGCGCTGGAGGCGCTC
>NW_008589722.1:0-2692 GCF_000691845.1 Merops nubicus
GAGAGGGTGGAGAGGTGACCCCATGGTGGAGCTTGGACCTCAGGAGTCACTGCCACCCATGGGTTGGGCTGCCCAGACCACTGCCCACCCCTGAGGATGACCCAAGGTCTTCCTCCACACCCATCAAGCTCTAAGCTCTCCCCACCAGGAAGGTCCCAACCCCTCCAGAGAGGAAGGACCAAGCTGACAAGATGCCTTCCACCCCCAAAAAAGCTGGTGGAGAGCAAGACAAGACGTGGTGTCACCTTCAAGCCCAACACACTGGTGGGTTCCTCACTGCTCCAACCCCCCCAACCAAGAGGAGGGTCCATCTCATCCCTTTTCCCTGAGGAACCCCATGATCCTCTCAGCAGAACGGGCTCTTCCTCACGCCAACATCCTCCCCCAACCTGAGGACAGAGGTCAAGAGGAGCAACCAGATCTTCCAGCCCTCTGGGAGTTGGAAAGCAGCAACACAAATCAAGCTGGAGAATGAAATCTAAACACCATCCACTCCACTCAGGACCCATTTCCAGCTGAGAAAAAAGAGTCTGGAGGCCATGCCAAAAAGAAAAGCCATAAAAATTCCACAAAAGGACCTTTTCAACTCAAAAGCAGCAGACACGGGGCTGCTCCTGAGCAGATGTTGCTGAGAAAACCACCCGGGGCTGGAGAAGCTGCTGCCAAAAGGAGCTGCTGAGGAGAACTGGGAGTCTCCAGAGCTTTGTCCCCAGAGCACTTGTCCTCCAGAGCAGGATTGAGCTCTCCAAGCACAGGAGATGCCCTCAACAAGCTCTGAGGAGCTCTGCACCAACCCAAAATGTGGGGAGGTGGGACCCAGAGTGTATCAGCCACGAGTTTCTCAGGTTCTGCTGGTTCCCACCAGACACGACCCATTTTTCCCTTCCCATGCCCACAAACTCCACTCTCACCTTGCTCCCCAAGGCTCCAAACCCACCAGAAGCCCCCTGAGAAGGGACCAACCTCCAAACCCTCTTCTCATCCCTTTCTGCACCGTTCTTAGGGGGCTTCTGGTACCCAAGGGATGAGGAAGGTGGCTGGAGGACAGCAGAGGAGGTGTGAGGTGGACCCCAACACTCATCCCCCCCAATTCACTGCAGAAGATGCTGCCCCCAAGCTTCACATGAAGCCAGAGGGATGCTCAGGAGACTCTTGGAGCTTGGAGAAGACAGGGTGGACTCGCTGGGATCCATCCCTCCATCCCTGGCTCCATCCTTCCATCCACACCAGCGTGGACCGTGGGGGTCCCTCAGCTGCCCACCCTCCAGGTAGGGCTTGGAAGGAAGCACTGGTGACCTCAACCAAGGCCACAAACCAGGCAGGAGGAGGTAGAAACCACGGTCAGCAGGTTGAGGGAGGTGGTGGTCCCCCCTCTACTCTGCTCTCCTGAGGTCCCACCTGGAATATCGTGTCTAACTCTGCAATCCCCTGCCCAAGAAGGACGTGGACCTGTTGGAGAAGGTCCAGAGGAGGCCACAGAGATGGTCAGAGGGCTGGAAGCCCTCTGAAAGAGCTGGGTTGGTTCATCCTGGAGAAGAAAAAGCTCTGAGGAGACCTTACTTTGACCTAAAATGGACTTGTAAGAAAGCTGGAGAGGGACTTTCAAGCAGGGCTTGTGGTGGCAGGAGAAAGGACAAGGGTTTGAAACAAAGCTGGAGGGTTTATGGTGGACACCAGGAAGCAATTTCCTTATGAAGAGGGTGGTGGAAGAGGTGGGGGATGCCCCATCACTGACAGGGCTCAAGGGCAGGTCAAAGCTCTGAGGAACCTGAAGATCCTACAGGATCACAGCAGGAGATCTTCAAAGGACTCTTCCAAACCCAACAACTCCTCCTCAAGCTCTGCACCCCCAGGTAGATGCAGCTTTGGGTCAATCCTGTGGTCGCTCCCTGCTTGCTCCACATGCTCCTGTCTCCTTAAAAACACCATCAGTGACCTCCTGCCACCAGAGGACACAGAGTTATCTCCTTGGGGTTTTCTTGAGCCTTGTGAGGACGCTTGAAATGGGCTCCTTCAACGTCTCTGTCTTCTCCAAGGGCTTCTCCAGCACCCAAATTTAGCCCCTCAAACACTCCCAAGAAGCTGTTCCAGCTGCAGGCCAGAAGAAAGAAGCAGCAACGTCCCCAAGAAGGTGTTTTTCAGAGGAGATGTGGCAACCACGGAGAACATGAGGCTGGGGAGGGACCCTCAAGAGGTGGCTTGGACCAAAAGAAGGGAAGAAAACTCCTGCCTGAGATCCACCTGGAGCAGGAGCCCCAAGAGCATCCAGCAGTGCTTCAGAGAGATGTCCACAGGCTTGGCTCCTCACCCAGCTGCCAGCAGCCCAGGGCAGCTCTCCAGGGAAGGTTTTTTTGGCCACCAAAAGTCCTCTTGAGTTGACGAGGAGATGAAGAAGCAGCGGAGCCTCTTGAGAACAGGATCCTCTCCAGTTGCTCCAGCCTGTCCCAGTGGCCCCAGCAACCAAAGGATGGTGGTATCTGGTGGATTTAACCCTGAGAAGAGGCAGCTCAGCTCCTCAGGTGCTGCCTGCACCCTCCTCCTCCTCCCCTGAAGCTCTGATGGCTCCAAAGCGATGCAGAGAAGCTCAACCCAAGAGAAGATGAAGTCAAGCTGTCTCCTAAACCCATCCCCACCCCTCCACTGGGCAACTCCCCCAACCTTGGAGACCTGTACAGGGTTCTTCTCCTTCTTG
>NW_008589722.1:2816-4462 GCF_000691845.1 Merops nubicus
CAGCAAAAGAACCCCCCCCCTCCTCCCCTCCCCAAATTTGGAAGGCAGATAGATAAAGGGAAAGGTTATCTCCATGCCAGCTTGGCCTTCAGAGCAAACATTCCCCAGGAGCCATCACAAAGGCAGGCTGGCAAAACAGGCCCTGCAGTCCTTGGACATTGAACTAAGGAAAAGAGGAGGAGGAGGGAGGGGAGAGAGGGGAAAAAAAAGGGCCAGAAAGAAAAGAAAAAGCCACACCAACCCCTCTCGCAAATTCTTTTCAAACCCGCTTCACAGCCCTGCCTTTGGGAGCCTGCCAAAGCAGCTGGGTGAAACGGGCACCTCCCTGCCCCTGCCAGCCCTGCCAGGGGTGACCGGCGCCACTGGTGCCCCCCTGGCGCTTAACCCCTCCCTGCACCGTGTGAAACGGCACAGAAAAAGGATTAAAAAAAACCAAAACGCCGTCAAAATGCCATAAAAATGTCACAAAACGCTACAAAATGCCACAAAATGCCACAAAATTGCCACAGAACCTTCACAAAACTTCACAAAACTTCACAAAACTTCACAAAACTTCACAAAACTTCACAAAACTTCACAAAACTTCACAAAACTTCACAAAACTTCACAAAACTTCACAAAACTTCACAAAACTTCACAAAACTTCACAAAACTTCACAAAACTTCACAAAACTTCACAAAACTTCACAAAACTTCACAAAACTTCACAAAACTTCACAAAACTTCACAAAACTTCACAAAACTTCACAAAACTTCACAAAACTTCACAAAACTTCACAAAACTTCACAAAACTTCACAAAACTTCACAAAACTTCACAAAACTTCACAAAACTTCACAAAACTTCACAAAACTTCACAAAACTTCACAAAACTTCACAAAACTTCACAAAACTTCACAAAACTTCACAAAACTTCACAAAACTTCACAAAACTTCACAAAACTTCACAAAACTTCACAAAACTTCACAAAACTTCACAAAACTTCACAAAACTTCACAAAACTTCACAAAACTTCACAAAACTTCACAAAACTTCACAAAACTTCACAAAACTTCACAAAACTTCACAAAACTTCACAAAACTTCACAAAACTTCACAAAACTCCACAAAACTTCATAAAACGCCACAAAACTCCACAAAACCTCCACAAAACTACCCCAAAACTCCACAAAACTTCACAAAACCCCACAAAATCCCACAAAAACTCCACAAAATCCTACAAAAACTCCACAAAACTACACCAAACTACCCCAAAACTCCACAAAACCCCACAAAATCTCCACAAACCTCCACAAAAACTCCACAAAACTACCCCAAAACTCCACAAAACTCCACAAACTCCCACAAAATCCCACAAAACTACCCCAAAACTCCACAAAAACCCCACAAAACCCCACAAAACTACCCCAAAACGTCACAAAACCTCCACAAAACCTCCACAAAATCCTACAAAACTTCACAAAAACTCCACAAACCTCCACAAACCTCCACAAATCCACACAAAAACTCCACAAAATCCCACAAAACTTCACAAAAACTCCACAAAATCCCACAAAATCTCCACAAAACCTCCACAAAACCCCACAAAAACTCCACAAAACCTCCACAAAAACCCCACAACCCCCCCCCAAAGCGGCTGCCCCAA
>NW_008589722.1:4479-4916 GCF_000691845.1 Merops nubicus
CAAAGCGGCTGCCCCAAGGTGGGGGAGATGCCACCTCAGCGTGGCACGGGGAGTTCCCCATCCCCCCGCCGAGGAGCAGCTCTGAGTGACCTCTACGAAACCACCTCCCCATCTCCTCTTGGCCTTGCTGGATGCTCTCCAAGGACCCGAAATAGCCCAGAGAAGATTTCCCATGGGAAGGATGCTCCCATCCCAGAAGCTCTCCCCAGGGGAGGCTTTGTTCCTGTGGTCCTTGGGGGGCCACCCAAGGTTCTCCAAGTTCTCAGGAGCTTCTCCAACCACGTTTTGGGTGTCCTCACTTAACCTGGGCCACTCTTGTCCCTCTTCCAACGTCCCAGCAGAGTCATCTCCATGCCTGGGCTCTTCCTAGATGCCACCAAGAGGGGCTCTAGTCAATCATCTCCCCAATTTTCATGGCCTGGTGCCTCCTCAGCTCC
>NW_008589723.1:0-1225 GCF_000691845.1 Merops nubicus
CTCTCTCAGCCTGGCCTCCCAGCGGAGGGGTCCCAGAGTCACCCTGCAGGCAAAGGGCAGGGGCAGGCAGAGCTTGGGGTCACGTGGAGCCCTTGCAAGCTGGGATGCTGCCTGGCACGAGGGAAGCCTGGTCCAACCACTGCCTGCTCTGCTGGCAGCCCGGCCACTCACCTGCGCCAGGGCCCCGGCGCTGCCCGTCCCTGCCCCGCACCGCCGGGCACCTCACCGTTCTCCGTGATGGACAGGAGGCACATCAGGCGCAGGCTCTCGATGGGGGACACCTGCATGGGAGCAGGCAGTGAGCTGAGGTCACCATGGCAGGATGGGGCAGCCAGAGCAGCCTGTGCCCCTGCTCAGCACATAGAATTGGTTTGGTAGAAAGAGAAGATCTTTGAGCTCATGGCTTTAGCAAGTCTTAGAGGTGTAGAATCATTTGGTTTGGAAGAGACCTTTGAGATCACCAAGGCCAATCCTTCCCCAGCACTGCCAGGTCCCCACTGCCCCGTGTCCCTCACACCACAGCTCCACGGCTTGGAAACCCCTCCAGGGGTGGGGACTCCACCACTGCCCTGGGCAGCCTGGCACAGCCCTGGGCAACCCTCCAGAGGAACAGATTGTCCCTCAGGGCCAGGCCGGGTCTCACCTGCCGGTCGATGTGCTCCTCGATGAAGCTGGTGCTCTCACGGATGTCGAAGCCCTCCAGCAGAGCTGTGCCGGGGCAGAGGCAGCGTCACTGCCCGAGCTGGGGGCTCAGCTCAGCCTCTGTGCCCGAGCTCCAGGGAAAGGGGCAGGCTCACCACGCTGGGCCTCCCCCCACACCCCAGCCCCCTGAGAACGTGGCTCCCCCCTCTGCAGGGCCTCACAACCCACCCCAGTACAAACAGGCTGGAAGGACTGTGGTCACACAGGGGCACCTGGGCGTGAGGCTGCCCAGCCCTGGGGCCGTGGGTCAGAGCAGAAGGCAGGGGAGAAAGGACTGGGACATGGCACAGGGAACAGCACTCACAGTGCTCAGCCTTGATCATCTCCTGGAAGTCCTGCTTGGTTTTCTTTTTCATGATGGACTCGCAGGCACCAATATCTGCATAGCCAAGAGAGATCACAGAATGAAAAACTCCCAGCACGGTGGGTTAGGGTTGCAAGGGACCTCTGGGGATCATCTTGTCCAACCCCCTGCTCCAGCAGGTCACCCACAGCAGGGTGCCCAGGGTCACCGCCTGGTGGG
>NW_008589723.1:1575-1836 GCF_000691845.1 Merops nubicus
GGAGTCCCAGACCGGGACACAGGACTCCCAAGGTGGCCTCACCAGGGCAGTTGGCTTCCTTGGAGGAGCAACAAGCCCTGCATGTCACTTGTTCCCCCTAGCCCCACTAAAATTCACATTCACCTACATGGCCTTTGCTACCCTGCCCACCACTGAGATCATCTCCCCACCCTGGGGACCAGCGTGGCCCTTCAGCCCTCCCGCCTTCCCGGGAGTCCCAGCACCCGCTGCAGCAGCCAGGGGCTCTCCCTCCCTGCTGCC
>NW_008589724.1:0-223 GCF_000691845.1 Merops nubicus
AGGGCTGCGAGACCTCTGGCGGGATCGACTCCTTATTGCCCGCCGTTCCGTGGTGGCAAACCGTCCTCCCCGACGATGGAGCTCCCTCCTCCGGGAAATAAATGGGTTGTCCAACTGGGCGCTTGGAGCTCGGTGCTCGTAGCGATCCCTCCTCCTGGGCTGCTCCCACTGAATGCGGTGCCCATTGCTGCGGGATCTACTGCGGGCTCGGCCACTCTGCGAG
>NW_008589724.1:1121-1334 GCF_000691845.1 Merops nubicus
GTCCCCATCGCTCCCTGGCTTCGTCGGTAATGGTGTCGAGGCAAATGGGTCAGTTGTGCTCCTCGGAAGCGTCGACTGGGGTGGCCTGGGGCACCTGGCCTGTGCTGTCAGTAGGTGACGAGGTGCCGGCTCCTGTCAAGTCCTCCTCCTGCGCCATCTCACGCTGCAAAGAAAAGGGAGGCAAAGGTCATGGCCTGCTCTGGAGATGCCACC
>NW_008589725.1:0-407 GCF_000691845.1 Merops nubicus
CTGGTACCTTCCCCACAGGGCTCTGTCATGACTCCCCCCTTCCCTCCCCTGCCCTAGAGGGCACACCGGGTTGGAAGGCACCTCAGGGATCATCTGGTCCAACCAAATGTCCTTTCTTTGTGTGGCACGTTGCTTTTACAGTCTCTGGTACCAAGCCCAGGCTTCTCCCAAACTCTTCAGGGGCCTCCCTCCCTTCCCAAGGAGGATCCCTCATCCCCTTGGCTTAAGACCCATCTGCAGGCTTCTCCCATTGCTTTAGGCTCTTCTTGATGCTTTCATCTTTCTAGTAGTGGGGGACTCAAAGCAACGAGTGTTGCAGGAACCTGAGGGATCCCCCAGCTCAGCCAAACTCCCCTACGACATCCCCCTTGTCCCAGTTGGGTGCAGTGAGGATGGTCCCTGTCTGC
>NW_008589726.1:0-959 GCF_000691845.1 Merops nubicus
TGCTGAAGGCTAGTTTGTCCATAAAATGAGTAAGGTTAAGGGCTCTGCATGAGAGGTCCAGTTTTTAGGAATACAATGGCAAGATGGGCACTGCCATGTGCCAACAAGAGAGCATCTATGTCCCTGACAAAGAGTAAAATGGAAACACAGGCTTTCCTGGGCATTGTGGGTTTCTGGAGGATGCAGATCAAAGACCATAGTCTGATTGGGAGCCCTGTTTTCCAAGTGACCTGAGAGAAGGATGTTTTTAAATGGAGACCTGAGGAACAATAAGCCTTTGAAAAACTTAAATGGGTGATTGAGCATGTTGAGCCCTCAGGCCAGTCCGGGCAGGACAAGGTATTAAAAACATTCCTCACATTGCAGCCAGGAAGAATGGTCCTACTGGGAGCCTCTGGCAGAGAGCACCCGGGGAGACCAGCAAACAACCTCTGGGATTTTGGAGTCACAGGTACAAAGGATATGAGGCCAACTACACTCCAACTGAGGAAAAGATACTGGCAGCATACAAAGGAGTCTGAGCTGCCTCAGAAGTGTTCAATACTGAAGCGCAGCTCATCCTTGGCACCCTAAATGCTGGTGCTGGGCTGGATGTTCAAAGGGAGGGTCACTCACACACCATGCAACTGATGCCGCATGGAGTAAATGGGTCACCCTGATAACACAACAGGCTAGAACAGAGAATCCCAACCAGCCAGGAATCCTGGAGGTGAACACAAACTGGCCAGAGGGCAAAGATTTTGGGAGGTCACCAGAGCAGGAGGTGACATGTGCTGAGGAGGCCCCACCATATAACAAACTGCCAGATGACGAGAAGCGATACGCCCTGTTCACTGGTGGGTCCTGTTGCATTGTGATGAAATATTGATAGTGGAAGTCTGCTAGTTTTTGTTTCAAGGTGAATTTTCAACACTATACAGACCCCTATAAAAAAAAAAAAAAAAAAAAAAAAAGGAAAA
>NW_008589726.1:1085-1349 GCF_000691845.1 Merops nubicus
GCAGCGGAGAGGTAAACCCACCTGGGCTGCTGGATTGTGGCAGGATATTGCTGCTCACATAGAGAATCTAGCTGTGAAAGTACGTCATGTGGATGCACATATACCAAAGAATTGGGCCAAAGACGAACATTGAAACAACCAATGTATGGATCAGGCCGGTGAGGTTTGAGTGGCTCAGGTGGTCTTGGACTGGCAGCATAAGGATCAATTATTTATAGCTTGATGGGGCCATAGCATCTCAGGTCATCAAGGGAGAGATGCAAT
>NW_008589727.1:0-2027 GCF_000691845.1 Merops nubicus
CCAGGGCCACTCAACGTGGTGGTGGTGGCATCAGAGCTAGGATTAGGGTGGCAGCACGTGGGGAAGGAATCCCTGTGCTGAACCCCCAGCAGGATTTGGGTTTCCCCCTCCCCCAGCTCCTAACGTTCCCCTCTTAGATGAGATCTGGCACAGCCTAATGACCTCAAGCTCTTGAAGTTCAGCCCCTATCCCCTGTTTGAGGGGAGGAAACTGAGGCAGGGGGTGATGGGGAGGCCAGGGAATGGAGCTGGAGCAGCGTGGGATCATCTCCCATCACACCAGGATCCCACCCTGCAGGAGCCTCCTACCTCTTGGAGCTACATCCTTCCTTCCTCCTCCTCCTCCTCCTCCTCCTCCTCTTCCTCCTTCAGGTCCATGAAGGCCCCTCCTGGGCTGGCTGTTCTGGGAACCACCTTCTGGTTTCCAGCCTGGTGCCAGCTGGACCCTGCAGCCTCCCCTTGCCCCTTCCCCCAGCTCTGCTGGGGTTTGGCAGCACCCAAAAAGGGACTCAACCCTTTGGGAGAGGTCACAGGGGGCAGAAGAGAAACAAAGGTTAAGGTCCCAGGCAGCTCTCCTGTGCTAAAATCTTCCTTGAACTCCACATCTGTGGATCCATAAGGAAAAAAAATGGGTGGCTGTGTGGAATTCACCCTCCCCACCCCCTCTTCTCCTCCTCCCCAGGGAGGAAATGTCCCCTCCTGCTGTGGAGGATGAAGAGGGGAAGCACCACGGGGGACAGGGCACCAAACACTCATCCAAACACTCCTCAAAGGCTCCTCCAGCCCCTCCCCAGATCCCTGAATCCCCCCTGAGGGTCACCCCAGTGACCCCCTCCTTGCTCCCACCCTGCCCCTTCCCAAGCCCTGGCAGCCCAGCTCTTTGCCAGCACAGATTTCATTCTCTCTCTCTCTCTCTCTCTCTCTCTCTTTCTCTCCTGGCCTCCTGATCTCCCAAGAATTTGCTTATGGAGCAAACCTTTGGGGGGAGGATTTGCCAAGGCCGGGGCACCAGCCTGCTGGGAAGGAGCTGCTGGAGAGAGAGGGAGGAGGGGGGGAAAAAAGGGGTAAAAAAAAACACAAGGGGCAGAGCCTGGGCTCGGGTTTCACGTGTAGAGAGGGAGAAGAGGACAGAAAGGCTGGTTAAACAAGATCCAGCCTGACGTGGGGAGGTCAGGGATGGCTGCAGAGGGAGGGAGGCTCAGGGGGAAGCAAGAAAAGAGAGAGGAAGAGAAATCAACCAGCCTGGCACCCCAATTCCTCTGCCCCCCACACCCCAAGAGGGCAGCTCGGGGTCTAACAGCCTCGGGGGGTGGCAGAGAGGGGGTCTGCAGCAGCCTCTGTGGTCCTAAAAAAAAACCGGGGGGGGGGGCGGAGAGTGGGTCGGCAGCAGCCTCTGTGATCCTCAGGGCTTAGGCAGAGCCAGGAGCTCTGGGTTTGGCCATTTTGGGGAGCAGGGCACCCCAACTTGGGGCTCAGGAACCCCCTGACGGGTGCCAGGCTCGAGCCACGCACACAAAGAGCACCCAAGGGGGTTCCACAGACCAGTTGTCCCCAGTTTAGAGACCAAAGAGACCCCACAGCACGAGGAGCAGAGCAGGGAGGGTGCTCCAGGTCCATCCACGCCAGCTCCAGCCCTTCACCCAGCCACCAGATCCCACCAGATCCCACCAGGAGATCCCCCCAGATCCCAAAATCAGCTCATGAATGCAAACCAGAATCGACCAGATCACCATCATCTCCAAAAGATCCATTTCTAGCACGTGCTCAGAAGGGGAAACGATGCTGGAGGAGCCAGAAGGGGGGGGGGGAGAGGCTTGACTAATTAAGGCCTCGAGTAATTAAGGCCTCAGCACAGCAAAAACACTACAAACCCCCGGGGCTCAGCACCTCCAGGGGCAAATCCTGAGCTGGGGAACAGGCTGGGAGGACACAGGTTTCTGCTTCCTGCCCCTGGGAGTTGGGGGGTCCCTGCACCCACCTCGGGTTCAGGGGGGTTTGGGGACACCTTTCACAGCACCCCCCCCCCCC
>NW_008589727.1:2428-2691 GCF_000691845.1 Merops nubicus
GGGAGGGGGTGGGAACATGCCCTCTGAGCCTCTCCAAGAGTTTAATTATTAATTTTCCCCCAAGAAAAGCAGCTCTGGGTGAGCTGTGACACCCAGCCCCGAGCAGAGCCCGTGCCCTGCTGCTGCCATGCAATTTATTTTCCCTCCCCCTTTGCTTTCTTTTCCTTCTCCTAGCTCAGGAAAAGCCTCTCTGGGAGCCCCAGGTAGAAAATAATCCTCTGCCAGGCTGCCGGCTGGGCCATTTGAAACCCTCGGCATTGTTT
>NW_008589728.1:0-316 GCF_000691845.1 Merops nubicus
AAATTTGGGCGGGGCTGGGTTCTGACCTGATCTGTTTGTGTTTCACCCCCCTCCCCCCCCCCGGGCAGGAGTCGTCAGACAGCACCAACACCACCATCGAGGATGAGGACACCAAAGGTGATGGGGGCACGGGGCCAGGCTGGCACTGGGAGGGCGCTGGGAGGCACTGGGATATGCTGGGATGGAGCTGGGTTGCACTGCAATAGCACTGGGATGCACTGGGACAGCACTGGGATGAAACTGGGATGCACTGGGGTGCACTGGAATACATTGTGATGCAGTGGGATGGACTGGGATGACACTGGAATGCACTGGG
>NW_008589729.1:0-549 GCF_000691845.1 Merops nubicus
GTGGCTGAAGCTCTTGCTGCAGATGTCCCAGGCAAAGGGCTTTCCACCAATGTGGTTGTGGTGGTGCTGCGCCAGGCTGGACTTTTTGGTGAGAATCCTGCCACATTCTTCACTTGCCAAGGACTTCTTGCTGGTGCAGTCTTGGAGGTTCCTGTTGAGGCTGAAGCTGTGGCTGAAGCTCTTGCTACAGTCAGTGCAAGCAAAGAGCTTCTCACCAGAGTGCGTCTGCATGTGTCAGGTGAGGGTGGGCCTGGCAGTAGAGTCAGAGGTGAAGGGTTTTCTTGCCAGAGTGGGTGTGCAAGTGCTGGGAAAGGCAGGACCTCTGTCTGAAGCTCTTGCTGCATTCAGCACAGGCAAAGGGCTTCTCACCAGTGTGGACAGGGCAGTGATGGGTGAGAATGGACTTGGTGGCAAAGCTCTTGCTGCAGATGTTGCATGTGAAGGGCTTCTCACCAGAGTGGGTGTGCATGTGCTGGGAGAGGTGGGACCTCTGGGTGAAGCTCTTGCCGCAGTTGTGGCACATGAAGGGCTTCCCCCCAGTGTGGGTGT
>NW_008589730.1:0-269 GCF_000691845.1 Merops nubicus
TTATCGTGGCCTTTTCGGCTTCCCAAAGAATCCCACAAGCAGGAGAAGCTGCCGGCTTCCCTCTGTCCCCTCCTGGAACACCCCCTCGGCACACGCCTGGTTCAGGTCACTTTGATCCCACTGGTTTGTTATTCCGCCCTTTTCTTTTTTTTTTTGCTTTAAATTATTTTGACGACCCAAGAACACTTATTTTTTGTTTCTTTTGTTATTTATTTACATTTCGTTTCTTTAGTGTCATTCCAACGTGAAACGAGGAGCTCACACCTCCG
>NW_008589731.1:0-5172 GCF_000691845.1 Merops nubicus
GTTTCCGAACTGACTCTTTTATGCTTAGAACCGCGTCCGTGTGCACCAGGTGGGCAGACCCGCGGAGGCAGCGGTCCCGTGGGACGTGCGGGTTTTACAGGTCTAGGGAACCTGGAGAGCTGCTCTGCGCGGCGGAACCGGCGAACGGAGCTCCGCGGCCGTCACTGAGCCTCTGTGACAGGCCGTCCGTGCAGACACCCCTCTGACCGCAGGAGCCACGTCGGTCACAGCCGGCGATGACCGGAGCGAGACCCCAAGTCCTTTGACTCTCTGTGATGTTTATAAATGCCACCATCGGTGCAAACGCTCCTGGAGACTCAACAGAGTATGTTCTCAGGGAACAGGCAGCGCCGCAGACAAAACACCCCTGCCCCGCCGATCAGCTCCGGCAACCCCCAAACACACTCTGGTAAAAACAGCCTTTCAGGCATAACCGCCCCAAGGCTGCCGACTGCGGGCGTGATTTTGTCCTTATCGTTCCTCTAGTGCTTCCTCTGTTACGATAACTTCACTGCTCATCGACGCTGTTTTGAAATTCTTAGCCGTAGTACAGGACCTTGAAACTAAATCGGACTCCCCGTTGTGCTTCAAAAGGCAGGATTAGGGACAACACTGGTAGCACAACCACCACCTACTCCCGCCTTCTCGGGGTGCGGATAGCTCTGGGTTTACCATCACAAAACAAAATCTGGTGCATCCTCCACACGTTACTCCAAGCCCCAAACACAACCACTGTGTCTCCCCAAGCTTTCACACAGACCCCCCCCTTATGCAGGGCGTGCTTGCTACAGAACAAACCTGATTTCGTAAGACTGCCTTTTCTCGCTTCATCCTCATTCCAGGCATTACAAACAGTTTTACATCAATGGAAATAATGGCAGGAACTAGGGCTATATCAGCTCACAGCTTTACAAAATCTGTGTAGTCAAGTTGGATCTCTTAGGCTCTGACATGCTTCATACTGAAGCAGGAAATGCTAACTCAGCAAAGTGAATACACTAGCATTATTTCTGTATGGCTCTTAAATTGTAAAATATAGCTAGCCATAATTAACAGCAAAATAAAAATTTCTGAATATATTTCCATAAATATCATACAGTAATAAAATAATGTAAAATGAATGTTTATCTAGATCAACTGTGCTTTCCTCTGAATAGTCACTTTATTTTGTAGAAGAAGGAAATTACATGTATTTTCAGTGAAAAGAAGGAATTGGAAAGCTACTTTGTCCTGTTCTAGCCTGGAGAAACAAATTAACACCACCACGTTGCTGCAGCACAAAAAAAAAAAAAAAAAAATGCGAAAAAAAAAAAAAAAAAAAGCAAACTAAAAAAAACCACACAAAAAACCCACCACATCTTTTGCAGGCCTGTGTGGAGCCTTTTAGTATCAACTGCAGCATCCACACTGGATTTCCTCCACAAAAAAAACACATCCAGAAAGCTTTCTATAATTTTTTTTAAGCATAATTTTTATTTAAAACATTCTACAATCTTGAATCAAAGCCTCCTGAGGTTTGCTGTATATGAAAGACAGCAGACAAAAGGGTGTCATCACTGACTGTAGAGATGATGTGCTTGCAGCTTTAATAGCCGTTTTTAAGGCTGCAGTATCTTTGGAGAGGGACAAACACAGGGAATTCAGAAACACTTCAGCAGTAAGATTAGAGGCTGGGTATTTTGTGGAGTCTGGTTTTGTTTTCATAAAGTTAAAAAAGGTATTTTTAAAAAGTGTAACTTCTCAGACTTGATAGCAAAGTCAGCACTAGTTATAAAAACATCTTCCTTTTGTCTGTATAATTCTGTTTTCTAAAATGAATGTAAACTTTTACAAAATGTTCCTGGTTTTTTGATGCTCTGCATTATCTGTCAGAACAAAACTTTTGTAATACAGATTTCAAACCCCAAACACTAAAAGCCTTGCATGGCCACTTAATCTGTAATCTCTT
Source organism: Merops nubicus (assembly GCF_000691845.1). Lineage (NCBI taxonomy): Eukaryota > Metazoa > Chordata > Aves > Coraciiformes > Meropidae > Merops > Merops nubicus. The sequence goes on from NW_008589731.1 coordinate 1,949, forward strand.
CATTTGCAGTTTTTCACTGTGCCCAGACAGTGTGTGATTGTGAAGTTACATAACTACACAAAAGAAAAAAAACAAAAAAAGAGATGGACGAGGAAGATCTTAATTTTTCGATTGACAGGAAACCAAACATTCTGCCTGGATTTTTACACTGAATAAATAACAGTGGTGGATTTGATGCAATTACGCATTTGCATGAAAAGCCTGCATCTTGTATTTGCAGTGCTGGGCACGGGTGCCTAACCTTTCTGACACCAGACTACTGATTTTATTTCTGTCACGATGAGGGCTGCCTGCCAACCTTCCTCCTCCATCCAGGTCCTGTCTGCGAGTAGAACTTTCACATGCCCAAAGCAGCAGCCCTACGGAAGCCTCCCAAGCAGGTCTAGCTATGGAATATGGCATCTTTGCCAAAAGACCCATTGCTTCACTTTTGTTTTAAAGGGCAAGATGCCTAATTACAGGAGACAGAGAAATGCGAATGGAAGCTGATGATCCTCTGACCTTTACAGCCAAGTGTTTAATCACCAGTGAAGGGCACCCTCTCCTTGACCTTTCCTACAGCCACTCACTCATCTCTGGAAGTGAATCTCATTCTCTAGTGTCTAAATCTCCCCTGCCTGGAGTAGAAACAACCCAAACTTACCACAGGGCTCAAAGTCCGGTCCTGGAGCAGGGAACCCAAAACAGTAGACAGGGTAACAATATCACGTAGTGGATCCAGCCATCACATACATTTTTTGCATCAGTGTAATTCTACAGAACTCCATTGACCGCACAAAGTTTAAGGTGAACAGTGAAGAGATAAGTCACTGGAAGATGAGCTTGCTTATGGTAACTGCTGTTTTCCCACCCCCTTCATAGGAAAAGATGTGAGTCTATCTTTGTTATGGGCATACATACCTTGTTCTGTTTCCTTCCCTCTGGAACATCCAGTAGCTGATGTCGTGTGAGCTATTAACATGAGCAGTTTTTTTGTCTTGATATATTAATGTAAAGCAAAACTTGGAAAATCTCATAATAACCACTTACATAAAAGGTACTATGACTTATTGCTAAGTTATTATAGAAATCCATATTACAAAAACATAGTAAAGTTACTTGCAGTGTGTTATCTATTTGCTCTTATCTACCTAAAGGCCATCACTGTTTCAAAATGTTCTGGTTTGGAGTATCACTAGAAGTGGTTAAATATACTTCAGACAGAAAGTATCTTCTTTCCTCTTCATCTATCACATCTTCATGTTCCCTTTCAGTTTGAGAGATACAGCATTTACCCATCTCAGATAATCAATTGTTTTACCTTTTATTTCTAAAAGAGTGTATTTAATCTTCAGACTGCTGAATTGTGATATCCTTCTTGAGTCTAACTAGCCAGATAGAAGGCAGGTACTTTTCCCTCGTTTTCTGTTGAATTCATGCTCCCTATCATTTCACTATTATTATCTGATGTTGTGTGTGTAATAAAAGGTAAGCTTTGTTGTAATAGGAAGTAGGATTTGATCTGATTGCAGGTCGTAGAATGTTTCATTATCTTGGTCCTTTAACTCTCAGAAAGACCTTTCTTGTTAATAAACTAACGTGTTAATATTTTTATGCATTAAGCTAGCAGCATAGCACTAAAATGCTATGATGAGCAAACTTGTTTAACATGGTTAAGATACTGCAGCTCAGATGATAACTTTAGAACCGTTTTTACACAATGGCACATGAACTCTTAGCTTAATCGATGCAGTGGTATGTACTGGGAAGCAGGGTGCTTCAAGCCCTCTAGGCGAAGCGCGCTCTGTGTGTGTTCTGTGTTTCCTCTTCCAGGTGCCACTGGGTACGTATAAAATACTCAGTTACTCCCAATACATCGTGTCATTCACAGCATGTACAATTTTATGCACCAAATCATGCCACTGATGCCATCGGTTGCTGGTGTTCCCCAGCAGCTTCATGTACCACTTGAAGCACCAGTCATGTAGCTTTGGAAAGTTTTGGAAAATTATGAAGAGTATGCACAGTTTGGTTTGGGGATGCGGTTATTTTAACACAAGTAATTTTTTTCACCATATGAATGTTCACGTATCTTTCTGCATTGCCACTCCACAGCGCTGTTCTTTTAACAGGACTTCTTCAACAGGCTATTTTTAGGACTGAAGCTTTTTAAGTGAGTCAGATCTAAGCATGTGGAAACCCATTTGCTCCTTCTGGAAACAAAAGTTATAGGCTGTAGTGTTTTCTTTCTGGCCTGGTAAATGTGACCTGCTTGGCACAAATTTGAGAAGCTTGGGCTATCATCACCATGAATGAAAGTTTACCTAAGTAAAACTTAGGAGGGTTTTTGTTAGTTTAAAGGGGTAATTGTGACTAACTTAACTGTAATTGATAACAAAAGGGCTGCCTGTCTCTAAACGGGTACTTAATAATGCCAGTTCAGTACTACAGTCTGTACATAGGAAGAACTGGTAGGAGTTTCCCGTTATCCAGAGGAAGGTTAGTTAGGTGTCATACACTGCAAATTTGCTTTCCCCTGCACCTAGCCGTTCCTGTTGGCAGTGGTGGTTACTAACGTTCTTACAAGGCAGCAGCCTGCAGCACACAAACTGCAGTGAAGAAACCAGAAGAGTTTCTTCCAGGAAAAACAAAAAAACAAACAAACAAAAAACCCCAAACCTACATGTTTTTTACAGCTTCATGGTTTCTCTGTGTTCTTGATACTTGTCGCAAAATTTAGCTATCAGTGTAAGAAATCAGAGTTACTTATTTCACAGCCTTTAAGGAGTCGGTAAAACTACTGTGATGGGAAGACAAGGAGGAAAAAGTAGCATGTTAATGCAATGCTACTAGTTAATGCTAACGCTACTGCTAGTTAAATTCAGCATAAGAGGCCCACACCAAGAGCCAAGAAATGTGCTCCTGCTTCAGAACAGTGAGATCTACTGCTCAAAAAAAAGCAGAAAAGCAGCATAAATAAATGAAGTGCTGCTGTGTGTGGTAAAACTAAAGCCTTTTAGGTTTCAAGTAGACAGGTTTCCAAAGGCTTCAGTAAATGAGGCACAGTGTCTACTTGCAGATTTCAAACCTGAACGTACAGCTCACCTCATGTTCTTTACCAGCTAAAGCCGTAGCGGCGTATGCCACCGTACTTCCATACCGTCCCTCGCCACCACGGAACCTTTCCACCCCGTAACCCCTTTTGGCACCGATGGGCTAAAGGCGATGCAAACCCGTTTCCAGTG
>NW_008589732.1:0-537 GCF_000691845.1 Merops nubicus
CCCCGGCCCCCGCCTGCTCCCAGGGACCCGACGGGCTCTGCTGAGAGCTGCTGGGTGAGGAGGAGCCCTCGGAGAACACACGGCTCTGGGTGCTGAATTGTAGGGACTGGAAATGTGGGAAGCTGGTCCCGGGAGCTCCTTCTCCCCCCTGGGGGCTCCCCCTGGGCTCTCTGCTGCCTGGGCTCACATCCATGATCTCTTTTCTAGGCACAAGCCCATCCGTGAAGGATCCATCTGCACCAAGAGCTTTCCAGCAGCCCCCTGCTCCTGCAGCCAGGCTGAGCATGGTGCTGAACAACCACATCACCCAGCGGGTGCCCTTTGCTGCTCCAAGGATGGACCCATCCCAGCTGGTGAGCAAAAGCAGGAGGTCTCAGAGCCCTGGGCAGGAGAAGCCAAATCCAGACCTTGCTGGCAAGGGCCCAATCTGCTCTGCTGAGCTACATTTACAGAATGACAGACTGGTTTGGGTGAGAAGGGACCTTTCAAGGTCATCTGGTCCAACCCCCCTGCAGGGAGCAGGGACATCCCCAGCTA
>NW_008589732.1:729-1454 GCF_000691845.1 Merops nubicus
GCGCCCAGGAGCGGGGGACCAGACGGCGTGGACCCCGGGCTGGAAGAAGCCCAGCTGCCTCTGCACTGGCACGGGCATGGCTCTGCCTTTACCTTGCTCTACAGCACCAGCTTGGTGCCAGGCTCAGGCTGCCCGAGCAGCTCGGAGCTGGTGATGCTGAACAGAGAGATGGGGCTGGTGGAAAACCCAAGGGGGGGGTAGAGGGGAAACCAGGCAGGTCCTGAGCCTCACAGCCCCCACAGCCCCATGAGCAAGAGCTCTCTGCAGGCTCTAGCAGCCGCATCCTGCCCTGGGTCCAGTTCCCCTGGGCTCAGCCTGTGGGACCTGGATCTGCTTCTGCTCCTGCCTCTTGATATCCACGGAGCCTCCATTTCACAAGGAGCTGATGATCTCTGTATGGATTATAAACAGGACTTCTGGCCAAACCGCCTCGACGTTGATGAACTTCTCGGGATTAACTCAATCAGCCCGTCCTGTTCATTTCCAGAATTGATTTGCTGGAAGGCTCTGGCAGGCAGGAGCTCTGCAGGCAAACCCGGGGTATGGAGCCACCTTCCAGCTTCGTGGGCTCTGGGTACGAGCCCAGATGGTGCTGCAGGAGAGGGCAGGGCCGGGCTCCCTGAGCTCTGAGATGCCCCCGCTCGGGTTCTCCCTGCCCTAGGGCTTGTGATCCAGGACGTGGCCCCCCCAGTTTGAGAAAGCACAACCCAAATCCCACCAGTGAG
>NW_008589733.1:0-34121 GCF_000691845.1 Merops nubicus
CGCGGCCTGCTCCGCCGGCCCCCGGGAAGGCCCAGGGTGAAGAAAGGGGGTGAGGCAAGGGTACTGCCGCTTGGTTTTCGTTCGAAAAATACATATTTTTATTTTCTCCTGCGCCTTTTCCACTCCGGTCCTGGTGGCGGTTAAGGTGGTGTGTAAACAGGTTCTGGTGTTCCCCCAGACGTGTTTGTGAAACAAACTTGAGACGGACGGAGCCGTTTTTCCGAGGGCTGGCCCCGGAGGAGGGAGCCGGCCTTCCCCTGCCCGCCGGGGTGGCTGTTTGGAACTCTGGCGTTAACCCGACCCGGGAGGAGCATGCAGGTGCGGGCTGGGGGGACAGGCGGCACGGGGTGGCAGGTTAGGGATGAGAGTGGGACACTAGAGCGGTGGGGAAGGGTGCGAGAGGCAGTGTTTACACTGTAGTTAATGTGTGTGTGCGCTACTGATGGAAGTGAGGATCTGCTTGCAGCTATCACAGGTTTAGCATTTCTATTTTGGAGTGGTTTTCTTGTGAAGTTACAGGTAACTTTGTTTTGGAGGTTTTGTAGTGTAAAAAGATGAAAACAGGCTTGTGTTAGATATAAATCAGCTTCTTCTGCTGCTGCACATCTAATGGAAGCATGTTTTCATTTCTGCTGGAAGTCTGTTTTACCAGGGAAAAACTCATTTCCAACTTTGCACTGTTTTTTCCCCCAGTGGAAGATGAGAACTTTTTGTGTCTCCTTGTGTATGTATGTATATGTGTGACTGTGTGAAGGAGATATGTCTTGTGTGCTGCCTGCACAGCAGTAACATCTGGTGCTGGCAACTGGCTGCTAGTCTTAACCCTTCATCTGGAGGCAGGAAGTTGAAGATGATCAAACCTCCTGTCACATCAGTTAGCCGAGACCTTTATGTTACTGTGAACTTGGATATATTTCCAAGTTAAGACTTATAAAGATCTGCAAGAGCAAAAAAAATGTTTGTGGTGTATATTGCAGTGACATCTTTGCTTGGACCTAGAATAATTGTGTGTTTGTCAAAGTACCTTGAGTTCTCTTATAGTGGCATCTTAATATAACATGACTCACAAGATCCACTTTTATGGTCTTGAAGACTGTGTATGTGTCCAGTGCTTTGTTTTTTTGTTTTCCCTCAACTTCCACTATTGTTTATGTTAAGATTCGGCCAGCCTGATAAACTTCAAGGTGTCGCCTACTTCTGATTTTAGGAAGGGATTTGAATACTTGCTATCATGAGCTGACTGACTTGACTTGCAAGCGTGTTTCCGTTTCGCTTTCAGGAAGCTGTAGATAAAGCTAAGAGTGTAGTACTAGATAAACCTTGTCTGCACATCTCTTCTAGAAACTTAATATTGCTGTCAAAATAGCCATTGTTACTGTAACCCATTTGTGTGTCAGTTCTACCAACAAATGAAAGCGAAAGCTCTTGGCTAGAAACTGAACATATGAAAAATCCCTGGAATTTATAAAAACAATTTGAATTCTCTTCAAAAGGATCTAATTTTGGAGAATTGTTATACATTTATGTAGTTAGGACAGTTAAGATGTCCTGAAGTTTGGTGCTAAAAACTGGTCCCATAAGTGGCTTTTTGTACCTGGAAATCTTGGTCTGCACCTCAGTCCCTTCGTAATGAATGTTGTGTGTGTCCACAGTGGAGTGGTAGCTCTCGGGAAGTATTTCTGCTGTATTTGCTATACTCCTAAATGTATTTCTGACTAGATAGAGATTAGTTTTGAAATTAGAAACTTCATTGTTTTTTCAGCCTCTGCTGTAGCTTTTTAAAAAATTTTAGTTATTTTTGTGTTGGTACAAGTCTCTGTCTGTTGTGTAGTAAATGAAAAGTTGTAAGCTCGTTACAGCTTCAGAGTGGTCTTGTATCATGACTTCATTTATTCAAAAATACCTTGCACATCTTTGTAGTTACTGACTCAAGAAGTGAATAGAACTTAAAAATACACCATAGTTAAATTAAAATAGACGTTTCCTGCACCTGACTTTCTGAATTGATCTGGAAACTTGAGAGAAAGATTGAATAGCTTGTTTTGTTACGGGGTAGTGTAGAAAAAGAGCCTAGGCTTCCATGTACAGAATTTGTTCCAAAGTAAGTAGATTGTTGTATTTATTTTTTTTTTTTTATCCTGTCTTCCCTTAAAACTGTAATGTGTTTGAATATGGCTTTTTAAAGTAACCTTAAAAAAATACGTTCTCAAAGAAAAAAAAATTCTTAAATTCTTGGCAGAATATTTGCAGTATTTGTTGTGTTTCTCTAAATGTTAGCTTAGCTACAAAGCTCTGTGCCAGTTTATGTAGAAGTACTGTACCATAGTAAGTCAAAACAGTATTTTTTTTTTTTTCCCAGACTTAAATGGTTGCTCTCTAAGTGATAGGCTTTCTCATTCTTTAAAAAACCGATTATTAATACAATGTGTACCTGAATTACAGCGATTGTCAAAAAAACCAAAAAGCTCAAGTTAGGATGACTGTCCTCCATCTGGGCTTCTAAGGTATAAATAAATAAAAATTTTATGTTATTCTACACAGCAGAGATCTGCTGATACTTCTGCTTGAAATTTATCCTGTCTCAGATATACTGTACAGAGTAATTCAAAACAACCTGTTTCAGTTATATTTCCTGAATAAGGTCAGCCTTTTTTTTTTTTTTTTTTTTAAATTTCCAAACATGCTTTAGCACCTAGATTCTGTGTATGTGTTGCACTGTTTTCACCCAGGTTCCTGTAAATACATATGAGCAACTGAAAATTCATGGGTAGTGTTCTTAACTTAAAAGCACCTACTTGCCTGTTGACAGCTAAGTTTGTGCATGAGAGTTTTCAGGAGAGATGCTGTCTGTTGACAGCTAACTCTGCTTTTACTGAGCATTATAACAGCATAGGAAGAATTGTGTCAAATGAAGTTATTGCACAGTATGATGTTTAATGTTATGCTTATGGAATTATTTTGTTTATAGAGAGGGGTGCATGTTGTACCAAACGTGGCCTGTGCTATTCAGCAAGAGACTTCTGTGTAGGATTTAATATATTTTTGTTTGTATCGGCAAAAGTAATTTTAAAAAATGCTCAAAATGCTTTCAATTTAGATTTTTTTATTTCTATTTTACTAATCTGCTGAAAACAGAATATTTGTATTGCTGTAGTTGTATCAGCTGAGCTTCTGATCTGGTTGTGTAGTAGCCCCCAAATCAAGGTGTAAATGCACCTTGCCCAAAGAGGTTACTGAGATTCCCCGAGGCGTCGTGAGGTAGTGTTAGTGATCAGAAGTATTACAGAAAAGCGTGCATTATTTTTTCCCCTTGACTTGCTTGCTCTGCCATCTGACCGCTCTTTGCACTGCCAATAGGTTTAATTTCACAACTCTATGCATTTCCTGCGAGGATTTCTTTCAGATTATGCTGGTGGGTTTGGACTTGATTATAATTGGGACTTTTTTTCAGACACATCCTTCTCTTGTTGAATTGCAATGCAAGAGTTGTTGGTCAAAAATCCTTAGTAAGTAAACCATTGCTTCCTCCTCTTTTCATTTTGATTTGGGGTGATTTATTTTTTTTTTGGGGTGAAGGGATGTATTTTTAAGTATCATCTTGTATCCCATATGCCTCAGATTCTTTCTGGTTGCAGTGAATCATTTAATGAACTTCTGAAGCCTTTACAAGGTTCAGCCTTCACATTTTTTATGAATTCGAGATCAGTGATGGTTGAATATAGTTGTCTGGGGTCAATTTATTTGTAAAAAGGTATAGTTTATTTAAAATGAAAACTAGTTTAAAACTCTGGTGTGTTTTAGAGGAGTAAAATGAAAACTCCTACTTTGTGTTACTTTCGCTGAGCAGACAGGAATCCAGTGGATTGAGCATGAGTGTAAGAGTTGGAACGTGCTTTCTGTCTTTCTGAGTTACCTACTGAAGTGATGGGTGACTGAATAAGTAATTTCATCAACTTATAGCCAAGTTCTGGTCTGTAGTAAGAGGATAAAGTTTTCTTTTATTTGTGCAGTTCAAGGCTTCTGGGGAACTATGTGCCAGTAGCAGTTAACATAGTTAGAGAAGGCAATGTTGAAACCACCAATATGGTCCTATACCCAGTTCAGTAGGTGGCAGTTGTAATGTTTGTCCTTGTTTCAGAATTGTATGTCTGCAATATTTTCATTACAGTCTACGTATGTGTATTTGAAAATGATAGGAAGGAGTTTCCAAGCAGCAGAATGACTAATTACATTAAACAACCACCAACCATTATAAATTATAAACTGTGACTGTTTAGATTTGTAGGCAACTCTTTGGTAGACAAGTTTTTCTAAGGCTGCCTTTGTAACACAGACAGTGATAACGTAATATCATGTGTTACTTTTTTCTGTCTAGGGATGGTAGGAAGATGTCTGTCCTAGTGCAAGTAACTAATGCATATATCAGTGGACTGTGTGCTTGCCATAGAGTCTGTATGACTGCATGAGGTTTTTCTTCAAGCCTCACTGCAAGAGTATTTTTCCTCTTCCAGCCTACTGTAACCTTGCATTGTTCGAGATACACTGACTCTTCCATGTGAACTATTTTTAATGCATTTTTTGTTCTAACTGTGAAAACTGTTCTTGTGAAGGAAGTACTGCCAGAGAATTATGATGCTGGGAAAAAGGTGTGCCAACCTTTCTTCAGTTGCTTTGCTGTGCAGGGGACTTGTTCAGGTATGTGCTTGGAGTCTTTCATCATTCCGCAGTAATGCAGTTTGTGAGAAAGTATTTGTTGCATATAAACATATTTTTTTAAGAAAAGTATAAAGCAGGAAAATAGTTGTGAAGCAGGTATTTTATGTAACGGCTAAGTAGGTTAAAAAAATTTATAGAAGAAGGTCCTCTCTTTTCTTGAGAGTTTATACCATGCTTTGTAGTGTGGAGAAGTGGAAATCTGAAAGGTTTTTGACAAGATACTGGAGCAGTACACAGTGTCAGCTTTTGAAGGACTGAAGAGATGAGGAGGAATTCTGAATGTTAGAAGTATATTGCCATATTGTGTCCCCCTGTAAAACTGAGTAAAAAATATTTTTATACGAGATACTTGATTAATTTTTTGCAATGTTGGTACTTCACTGTGTGATATACCTTTTTCAACATGTCAAAGGTGTCATCATAAACTATAAAGGCACCTTACGTTGAGATGTTAATTTATTGGCTTATTTACTGGATGTGGACGCACATTTTTATGAAGTTGATTCTTCAAGATAATATTGGTTCAGATCACCATTATATGTGACAATAAGTCAGTGTCTCTTCTTATTTCATGGTGGAAGTTGAAGTAAATTCAGGTTTCTGTAGTACTGTGACATGGAGTTCATTTTTTATTTTTTTCTTGGGAAATTTTTTGACGCTTAAGGTTGGTATGTTTTGGGCAATAAATGTATGATTTGTTTTCCCCCCTAATTCATGGAAATTCAGTTATATAAGGATATGAATGTTATCAGAGAATGTTAGGGGTTGGAAGGGACCTCCAGAGATCAACCCCCCTGCCAGAGCAGGACCATCTAGTCTAGGGCAGGTCACACAGGAACACATCTAGACGGGTCTTAAAAGTCTCCAAGGTAGGAGACTCCACAACCTCCCTGGGGAGCCTGTTCCAGTGCTCTGGAACCCTTACAGTAAAGAAGTTCTTCCTCATGTTGAGGTGGAACTTCCTGTGCTCAAGCTTGTGACCATTGCCCAATGTCCTATCATAGGGCATAAGTGAGAAGAGGTTGCCCCTTCCTTCCTGACACCCAGCCTGCATATATTTATACACATTAATTAGATCCCCCCTAAGTCTTCTCTTCTCCAGTCTCTTATATGATATCTATGATGAAACAGGGAGTATTCAAAATTTTGTGGAAGGAGAAAATGTAATTTTCAAGAGAGTGGTGTTTTTCTGAGCTTTCTTTACCTCAGGTCAGTGTCTGTTGTGACTGCCAGCAGTATATGCTTGATGGCAAGTCATATTTTCATAACAGTTTAATTAGGTTCCTAACTGTAGATTCAATTTCAGGCCTCCCTTTTTTAAATATGCTACTAGGCTGAATTCATTTTTATAGCAAGAGCTTAACAAGCCTTGAAAACTGGGATGAACAAGTGTTGGTCTGTTTGCAACCAGGAGTGATTTGCTGAGAGCAGGTGTCTTTAACTGTCCCTTAACTACAGGATATGTGTATTCCAGCATAAAACTGCTGGACCTTCCTGTACTAGTGAATACTTGTCTGCACAGTCCAGTTTTTAAAACCAAAACATTTTGAGAGGTCTGTTTTAATTAAAAAACTTGGTAGACTAAGCATAGTCAACAGGCCACTCTGTTGATGTACTTAGCAAAGAGCCTGCAGAAGAATAACGTAGGCTGCAAATGAATACACACTGGTAGTAAAATCCGTTGATAGTAAGATGTGCTTAATGAATTGTTTTATTGTCTGTATCTGCAAGAAATAGAGGAAGCAATACTGATAAATTCAGGTCGGATTGTTTTGAAGAGCAGTGTGATGCATGATGAAGTTAGCTGTAATTTTTTAAAAACCAGTAAAAATGAGAGGAAGAGTAAACAGACATGGTGAGGGCAGAGAAAAGTTTAATCTAGGTGAATGCATGCTGGGTTTGTCCTGCAGCATCTAGTACTGCTTAAATAAAGTAAACCTCTAGGAAACTTTGATTCATTTTTTTTTTTTTTCTGAGGAGACGCGATTGATGAGATTTTTTGGTTTGTCTGTCTGTGCCTCCCAGTGAGTGTATACATAAAAAATTATGTATGTGTATACATAAAAATTTAAGATGTTTGGTATCTGTAGGTAATGCAACTTTTTTTGTAGGAACTCAAAAGTTAAGCATTTAACTGTAATTTATACTTATAACTGTATTTATATATGGAAGTATAAAACAAATCAGAAAGAGAAATTAAGACTCAAATTGTAGTTTGTGTCATAGAATTGTGTCTAGATAGAGGAAGTAAGTCCAAAGTGGTGCACGCTCTGGGCAAAGAGATAGTCAGACCTGATCTGGTATGTATGTTGTAGGATGGCAGCTGGTCAGGCAGTCTGTGAGCATGTGCAGACTTCCAGAATGTCTGTACCACAGGTCTTTTCCCTGGAGCAGGGAGGAGAGAGGGTCATGAAGAGATGTGGAAAAGAAGAAAGTTGAGGGTTATCATGAAGTGGGAGAAGTTTTAAGAAACAAAAGAACAAATCTGTGAGAAACTAGTTTGTATTAGTTTTGCTGCTCATAGAAAATAATGTCTGTTTATGTTGAGTAGTGTATTTGTTTGTGGGTTTGGGTGTTTTTTTTTCTTTTTAATGACTGCATATTAACTTTCTTAGTCTGAGATGGTTCTGTATTTTGGGAGATTGGCAGGAAAGAACTCTAATCTGAATCAAATCTAATATTCTGCTCCAACTGAGCAATTGTTCTTTGTGCACATTGATTTAACTGTCCATGGCTCTGCAACAGATTCCAGTGCAGTGCTTAATTTTGTAATGTGCTTCTAAAAATAAGTGCATAGTCTTATGTAACACTTCTTGTATTGTTAGCACCTAGAGGCTTCATCACCACTGGTATGAATTGGAACACATCCTATATAATTTTTGATTGTGGGTATTTACATCTGAAATATTTTCATTGTCACTATCTGTGGCCAAACAGTAACTTTGGTTGTGTTTTAGGCAGATAAAATATGTTTGCACAGTTAGGTATGTTATTCCTCTGCATTTGTGGAGTTTACAGTATTATTCTGACATATTTGAGCAAAAGAACAGTTTCAAAGTACTATATAGTGCAGTGGACATTTGTTTCTCTAATTTAAAGAAGACTGATGGAGTCCTTCTTACAAGTATGTGCATTTTCTTAGAGATCTCTCACATAACCTGGCTCTACACTGTATGAGATCTGAAAGTCTGCAGACATGAAAAGATGATGTTAATTGTATTAATGCAACTTTGAGGGCAATTTGAAATATGCTTGAAAATAAAGCCTTTTTTTACCAGTATTTTAGGTGACATTAACGATCAAATTATCCTACTCTTAGCTGTTGTATGCCTCTTGCTGTAGTCTTAGCAATGTTTTGATCTATTTAATGTGACTTTTTAAATGCTTTTTAAATTCAGACTGCAAATATTATGTTAAGTTAAATGATAAAATGCACAATGTCTTGCTGATAGCGTGACACCTGTACAGAACAAACTTGTATGTAAATAAGAGAGAAATTTGATTTATCAAGAATTACAGCTTTATTACTGAATAAGTTGGTTCTCATTTTTCACCACTTCTTGAAGTAGGTGCTATATTTTTTTTTAAAAATCACCATTGAAATTTCAGAATAGAGGATCAGAAGTTGAGACTCTCAAAATCTGAGGCAGAACCACAGACATCCGTTGTTTGTTCTGATACTGTCCTTATAAAAATTAATTTCCTATAAAGTTGTTTGCTGACATCCAGAGTGCTTCATTATACAAGGTCCTTTTTCCTTGAGGGATCTGTGGTTGAGTGAAAAATTAATTCAAAGGGATCTGCAGTCTGGAGAATTACTTGTAAAACTAAACCAGTATTTTCATTACGTTGCAGCTTTAAGAATAACAGGTTTTGTAGATGCTTTCAATTACTGTTTTAGCCAAACATTCAGATTATTTCACTCCCTAGCACTAAGTCAGGTATCCATAACTTTGGAGCAGAGAAAGTACCATCAGCCCTTAGAGCTCCTTGCCAACTGTAGAGGTCTTCCTGAAAGACTGAAAAATTTCCAAATTTATGACACCAGAAGCCTACACTTCAGTATGAAGGTTACCCTTGGCAAGGTATGTGTTACCTTTGTCCTTCCTGAGGCTGAGCAGCATATATATGTATTCAGATAGGTAGCTATCTGCCATTTCTACATGGGTAGGTTTTGTTTCCAAGTTGGACTCGAGTTGTTCAGTGGGAGAGTGAGCAACAGTAGTAGGTGACAGCCTGCTGTAAAACCTGTCATCCTGTGCCTTCTCTTTTGGATGTGCATCTTAAGAAACCCTTTTGATGCAGCTTGTGTATTGTGGTTAGGGAAAACCCACAAAGCACTGCAGCACCCTTCTGGAGTGGGACCATCCCCTTATCTTGATGATGGGAAGAGATTCTCTCCTGTTCTTGGTCAACTGCTGACTATGCCTGTGAAGGGAAGGAGCAGCATGTCCAACACAAAATTGTGGTTACTCAGCTTTGCCTTGTGAACTGCAGTGGCCTGTGTGGCTCTCAGCTCTGGGCTCCTCAAAGAGCACGGGGAAACAGCTGGAGCACTGTGGCTCTTGGGGAAGGAAGGACGTTTGTTGGCTGGCACTGGGGGACTCCTGTGTGCCATATTCTTTGTGCAGAAAGGCTAGGACTGTGCCCTTAGCCGTGCTGGAGCAGGTACGCACCTCTAGTAGGCAAGGCAAGGAGCAGGAGGGCGAGGGAAGCATCCCAGAGGAGGAGCCTGTGCAAGCCAGGCCATGTTGTTCTGTGCCTGGTCTGTCAGACTGGGCTGACCGTGTCAGTTAATGGTGCCTTTGTAGAGGAGAAATGCAATGCTTTTGTGGTAAATGCATTCCTCCGTTCTACTTGGTGTCATTTCCTCTTTTTCTTGAGTAGTAATCCAGGGAGCCAAACACAAGAATGACACCCCAGTTGTGTATTTCAGCATTTAAGTGCCCTGCCAGAGTTCTGTCACCACAGCTGTCTGTCATGTGTCTGCCCACTGGTAAGAGAAGACTGCTAAAGTTGAGGAGGGCCTGGCAGTCGGTGGCATTTTATCTGTGAGTCCTCTTGGCCCGGTTTGAGCAGAGCTGTCTCAGGAAGCTGGTGTCATTGGGTTGATGGAGGGTGATTAGGAGAGCAGTTTTGTAATGGGAACTTCCTACTTATTTTTGTGTCAAGAATCATTACACACTTTTTATTTTGAATGCTTAATTGTCCTGTTAATAGAATTTAATTTGGTGAAGTTAGTGTGTTTCTCCTGCACTCTTCATATAACTGGCTATTTATGAATAGTGTTATTTTTTTGTGGAAGATGGTGTAATGCTCTTTTCCTCTCCAATTTATTTAATAACTTTGATATTTTATGCCTGGTTTATTCAACACCTACCTTTTTGACTTGCAATTTAGAGAATGAATGGGTAGTCTTTTCACTGACTAACGTACGGTCAGAATGAGCTCGCATTCCTCTAACGTTGTCCTTGACATGGCACTTTATAAAACTGTGTGGGTACGTTTTGACTCTTCTGAGGTATGGATATTTTGGTTGTGAACATGTTTTCTGTGAAAACGCATAGTCACTAATAATTGTAGTGATACTTTAAAATACCCGTTACTGTTCTTACTGGGAGTAAAAAACTATATGAAACTGCAAGACAATGACAGATTTCGCTTAGAATTTAAGCTTCTGAAATAGTTATGCATGAAGAGCATTTTAAATAATCCAGTTGTCAGTGTTAAACTCTAGGACTGAAGCAGAGAAAAAAAGAAAGTGAAAATGGTCTTGCCTAATCAGTTGCCCTCATGCTTTGTAGCGTCAAACTAGACATGTACCGAGTTTTGCCTTGGTTAACAAAAGAAGATTCCCTTCGATGATGTTTTTATTCTCTGTGAATGCAGCTATCTTGGTTCTGCCCACATTAGCTTTTTTTTTTTTTTTTTTTTTTTTTTATCTTCTGAAGAACTGCTCAGTATTTTTTCCTCTCAGAGGTAACAGTCCAGTGGTGTCAGTGTAAGGGTGCTGTCTTGGAACAAGATGGACAGGTGCTCATAGAGTGGGTCTAGTTTGGATTCCACAATGAGGTCATTCACTGGAAAACTCTACAGGTCCTGCTCCTGTTGGCAGTCTGACCTCTGTGGACACCTCAAGCTGGCAAAATACAATTGGCAAAAAATCATAATCACAAATTGCTAGATTACTAATGAAAATAAGTCTCTTGAGTAAGAATGAGACTCCTAGTGATACCTTGTAGTTACACATCTGTTATGAGGAGCTAATTTAAATTTGGGGTTGATGTATGAAGTGTTAGTGATAAAAAAATTATGCAGCACTGCTGAGGTACATGTTCATACTCTCTGTATATTCATTTTGTAAAATTTCCTTTACATTTATTTTGTAATAGCTAATATGCTTTGAAATTTTAGCTATTAAAAGTTTAATTTTTTTGTCACTTAGTCTGAGAAGTTTTGGATTGAGTTGCTCTAAGTCTAGAGAGGAGCAGCTCATCAAAAGATGAAAGCATTCCCACTGTTAGTGTAGGGACATGATGCTGTGAACTCAATTTTTGTCTACAGACATGGGTTTAGATAAAGGCAGAACAGTTTAGCTCACATTTCTTTTCTCCTGCGCTTCAAGAAGGCCTCCTTTTGCTACCCTATGTATCCCTACTTTTTTTTTTTTTTTTTTTTTTAAAATACCTGTACTTTTCTTACTCTTTTTCATTTGTTCTTTTTACTTGGTTTCTTTGCTTCCCCAGCAATGTAAGATTGAAAAGCAGAGTTTTGGGTTGCCTCATTGTTCTTCCTGATGCTTAGTTCTTTGTATTGCCATGTCATAAACTTGTCTCAAAATTTTCAGTTCATAAACAGAGTGATGTAGGTGACTGTTTGTATGAGCATTTGAAGTTTTGTTACGAACAAATCCCTCCTTCAGTCAGTACATAAAAGCCTGCTCCAATGACTGCAAAAACTGCAAATTTAAGGCAATCTGAATTTCAGGAAGGCTAGAATGAAGCTATTCCTTCCTATCTTAAGCCAGGTTCCGTCTACATATCACTGTTACATAGTTATTTGATCAAATGGTGTTTTTCCCAGAGGACTCTGGCCTCATTTGTTAGACAGGATGCATTCACTGAGCATTTTCTATTTTAATCTCATTGTTCAGATCACACTAGCCAAAATCAAAAGTAAATTCTAGATTAATGTGTTCTCCCCAGTTTCTTAAATTACGGTTTCATAGAAGTCCTTTATAATGTTTTGAAAGTTTCATTTCCATATTGCCTCACTGAGGTGACAGCCGTGCATTACAAATGGAGAAACTGAGGCATTGGCTTAATATTTTGCAACAGAGATACCTGTCATTTAGTTTGCAGCTGTGAATGGTTAATGCTTCTGCATAGACTCTTGAAAAATTCCAAGCAGAAGGCACTTGGGAAAATCTTTGTGTGGCTTCCCCTGCATTATTAATTAAAAAAAAAAAAAAAAAAGACTAACTTTAAGGGACTGAGATAAAGTTTGTTTATATATATGACATTTAAACATCTTAGCTAGACACATTGTATTTCTTTCTAGAGTCTCTGTGTTGTTTATTAGAAGAGGATAGTGGTACATCTTGACAGTGGTCTCTGGTCTGTTGGCTGTACACAAGAATGAACAAATCCAGAAGTGGGTGGGCTCAGGGTCTGAAGGTCCACATGTTATAGTGTCTGAGTCCTTGAGACTCAGCTGCTTTCCCATCAGCATTTTGCACATCTGTCTTTTTCTTTCTGCCATTTCTTGTTCCTGTTTTGAACTCCTATTCCTCTTCCAATTTGTTTCTCCCCTGTGTCCTAGCTATGCTCCTGATGACACCCAAATGATTTTTTAAGAGAATGAAAGAGTTTCTCAATCCTAGGATGAAGTGTCTTTAGCTATCCTGTGGCTAGGCTTACCTTCCCACCACGGCGCAGAGGCCTCACGCAAGAAGGTGAAATGTGGTGTAGATCAGTAGAGACGTGAGATTCTGTATGGTTGCAATGTGACATGGACAACCCTACTGGTGCAACCAACACAGTGGTGGTGTTGCAGAGTCTTACAGCTGAAGCAAACTTGAGCAGGCCCTAGTTGTGATGGTACACAGAGCCTTCCTAAGACAGGAATGTGCCATGCTTGTCAGTGTTCCACAGTGTGCAAATGCTAGAGCATCCAAACAGACCAGACTTAAAAATGTTTTCAGCTGGAGGGGGGATATTTTCCTGGTTAAAAACATTCAGAAATGATTGAACTGTTTTAGCCACTTTAAAAAAAAAAAAAAAAAATCAGCCTGAAAGATGGGTGAAAGGAGGTATTTGGGCATAAAAGGCTTGTGCGTTCTGTAATTTAGCTAAGTGAATGAATATGGGGTCTTGAAAGCAATGACTAAGATTAACCAGTGCAGTATTACTGCTGGTGCTGTCTGTAATAGTGTCAGTTGCTTTTAAAAGTAAAACCAAATCTGTATGTTTTCATAGCTCTTTCTCCTTCCAAAGTAGTGCATTTGAAGCCAGTTTTAAATGAGGCCCAGGCTAAAGTGCATTTCATGTGTGTGCAGTTTATCATGCAGATCTCTGAATATGGAGTATAAGAAGAGCTATAGAAAATTTCTGCAGAATCTTTCGTTTAGAAGTGTTGGATAAACCTCAAAATACAAGACTCTTTTCAGAATTATTAACTTTAAAGCATGGTACTGTTTTCAAAGTGAGTTGTCTGCCCAAGATTTCTTTTGAAAATGGCACTGGAGTTAAATGCTTAGAAAAAGTGTTGTTGTGCCCTTGATTTTTTTTGTTCATTTTCTGAAAAGATGCTCCACTTGAGGAGAGAAGTTGTATCTGTAGGAAGAGTACTGACATTTATGAATATGGATTGGAAAGCAGGAGTTAGCTGTAACTTCATAGTTGAGAGATGACTATCATTGCTACATGAAAAAAAAAAGTTTGTGTTGTAAATGATTCTTTAGTTGTAAGGCTACAGGAGGATTATGTAATGAAGAAATGAGTGAAGCAATTAAGAGAAAGGTTTTATTACAAAAGGAGTGAGTGCTCTTAGGTGAGGTGAAAGTTTTAGTTTTGTTTGGTGTGCTCATCTGTGTTGAAATGGTTGTGAAAATAGTAAAGATATCTATTAAGTAATATATGACTCATTTTCTCCTCTGCGTATTTTAGAAGCGAGGCAGTTAATACTGAGACTTGGCTATAAATCTTTCGGTGTCAATTTAAGATCCAGATTTATCCCGCAGATCTTCCTCCACTTAATTTTAATGCTTGAGGTAAAATTTCTCTCTTCTGCCCAGCTGGCTAAAACGTAGACAGACACCTGCGCCTCTGGAAATCCAGGGGAAGAAATGGGCGAGCTTTGTATCTGTCCTTGAAAACACACGTATGTCCCAGAAATGAGCATTTGCTTGCTGAATGAATAAGTGTAACTGACCAGAGTTGTGTGTGTTCCTGTGAGGTTTCTAAGAGATGATTCAGTCAGTGTGAGCATTGCTGTACTGTTTTCCTCCTTTTCTGTCCATACTTGTGGCAATAGACACATGTAGCAAGACTATATGTTATGCAAATATGCTGCAGATAAAGAAATAATTTTCACTAGCACGGACTTTCAGTGTGTAACTATAATACTGTGAATTGCTGGAGTAAAACTTCTCCCTTTATGCTTCAGTTTCCAGGTAGAGCTAGTGTTTTCGTATTATGCAGGTCTTGTTTTCTGCCTGTAACTCAGGGGTTTGGTAAAAAGTCTTCCTATATAAATAGTCAGTAGTGATGCTAGACTCATGCTGAAGGATAAGAACCTAAATTAGTCTTGTATCCCTGTAGCAATTACAGTATAATGTGCAAAACAAATTGTGGCACCTTGGAATAATCTTTTTTTGTCTTAACAAAAAAAGAAAAACAAACAAACAAACAAAAAACCAAACAGCATGCAACAATATATAGTCAGTAGAGTCCCTATGGGATTATGCTTTCTTTTAAAGACTGCCTCTGTGTGCCTGTGTGATTAGTGTTTACTGAGATCACAAATGAGAATGTGGTTAGCATGTTTTTCTGTAAGGGATCGGTTCTGGACCCCTACTGTCTTCTACCCCCTCTGTGTCAGGTCTGTGTTGTGGTGCTCGTACTCATTGGTGAAGGGCCTGTACTGAATTATGGTTTGTTTACTGGCTCTTCACTGGGTTCTTACTGCCTGCTCCTCAGGCACAGCGCCTCTGGGATTTTTCCTCTTCAACATTCTTTGTTTGGGGAAACCGGAGTCTGTAATTTATAAAATTTATTTAGATTCTTTTGGCTGAAAAGTGTGATGCATATAAAAATCATTACCAATTTTGACTAAAAATATGTTTAAATTAGTTCTGTGCTTATCTGTAGACAACTGGAACAGTATAAATATGGTTAGGTGTAGAGTACGCAGGATAGTATGTTTGTGAGCTCTATAAGTGTTGTTCAGTACATGACTCTGTGCTCTAGTTTTGTACTTCTCTTTAGATTTATTGTGAGAAAGCCTGTACTGGGCCACCACACTAACAGGATGAAGTTAGCCTAAAGTACTGATCTTGCTTATAGAAACCTCCTTAAAATATGAAGTAGATGTCTTCTCATTAATTTCTGTGACCTGACAAAATTCCGACTCCGGCTAACATTGACATTCAGGCTTTTTTTATTTATTTTTTTTTTTTGTTTGTTTTCAAATTGAAGTATTGTCTGTGTCAAGTATGTAATATACTCAAGAATCACTGAATTGTAATAATGTTAAAATTTATCTTATGTGTTTGTTCTTTTTATTGGTTATTAGACTTTACAGCTGTAGAAATATGCTTGATATTCACAGAATTACTATGAACATTTGCTATGAAAACTTTAAAAAGAAAAAGAGGTCTGGATCAGTAAGAAACGTAATGGTAAAAATCTAATTTTCTGGAAAGAAGTAGATATGGAAATGGTTAAGGGAGCCTCTGCTAGGGCAGCAAAAGTATATTACTCCCATATACATTGTGTAACTGACACATGTTAATCATGATGCACTTCAATGGACTAAACTACTGAAACAATTTCTTTCATTTAGTCTTTTATCTTGAGATATTTGGTCATAATTTAGGAACACTTTACTCTGAAAGAAGAGTATGAGTGGGTCAATTGTATTTAATTGAAAACTTTTTCTTAAAGGATTTTTTTTACACTGGGGCCATACTAAATTACATTAAATAGTAACTATGCCAATTAGAAAAGATGATGCTCTTTTGTACTTCAGTTAGAACTTTTAACTTGTTTCATGTGGTTTTGAAGATTCTTGAAGGGCCATTTCTTTTAAAAAGTGAAATTTCTTTTGTGTTAAGCAGCAACCTTGCTGGATTTAATTTCATTATTAAAACCTATAGTTTCTCAATGTTGCAGATAATAGATTTAATAGTGAAGATTCGTCTCTCTTTTTTTTTTTTTTTTTTTTGTCATCCTGTTAGAGAAACCTAGAGATTTCTGGAATTTTTCTATTTTTTTTTAATTCTGTATTGAAAAGTATTTTACTCTTGGTTTGCAAACATGAGTTGCAATCTCAAAATTTATATGCTATCAGGTATATGTTAAAAAATTGAGCAATTGTTTTTTCACATATAGATTTGTTTTGAGGGATGATACAACTCAAGTTGTGGCTTGCTACATTTTGCATCTGTGCAGAATTTAGTAAACAGTTGTCTGGTGAACTTCTTCCTTACAGAACCTTCTTACGGGAAGAATAAAATTTAGGGTTGCGTATTGAAAGATGCCTCAAAACATCTCAAACCCACTGTCATTTTCTTTAAACCGAGTTTCATAGTGCAAGGTTTTTATTTTTCTTAGAAGGAGCAAGTCATAACACTGCAATTGAATACAGTGCAGAGAAATGCCTGTGATATCATGAGCTACTGCAGGTATAATCCTGACTTCCAGATAAGAATAGTGAGCAAAGGAGATACTGAAATGAAAAGCCTGATTCCCACTTAAAAATATTTTCAGCTGGTGTCCAGATGGAGACTGACAGTTCTGTGTTTTGTTTGTTTCAAAGCACACATTTGTTAAGCAAACACTTTTGATTATTCAGATGCTCAAAACTACCTGATGGACTTCATAAGTAATGTCCCTGTCAACCCTCTAAGTAAATAATATCTCTCTGTTAGAGGGTTAACAGAGCTGTTACTTAAGCATTAAATCTAGCTTTCTTCAGTTAGCTCAAAGGACCTTCCTAAAGGGTTGTTACTGAATGGTAATGTTCAGATCCAGGGATTCCTCTGCTGCAGCTGAGCTGGGAGAGGGATGGCTGATTTTTGGATCTCCTGTCTTGGAGGTCAGTGTCCTGGAAGGTACTAGTATTTGTTACACAGATAATGTACAGTACTGTAGGAGAGTATCCCCTGAAATTATGTTTAAACATTTATAAAGTGAAAGTCATTGAACTGTTCTTTGTTTATGTGATTTCTTTGATTCCTTCCAGCTGGTCTTGCAGCTCACCATTCCAAGGGCGTAGAGGAATAAGCTTTGTCTCTTCCAATTATTTTTACTTCTCTGCCTTTCTTGAAAATGCCAATGTTACCATTCATAGCCTGCAAGAAGTGTTCTGTATAGGAGATGAAAAGCATTAGGTGGGGAGATTTTTAGAAAAAAAGTGTGGGAATGTAAAAATCAGTGGAGGTCTTGGACAATGTAGGCTGTTTAGGGCAGTTTTTGTACTTCGGAAGCAAGAGACATAAACCATTTATGTGAAGTTCTGGTTTTCCACAGGAAGAGATTAGGGTGGAATAATCCATACCTGTTTTGGTTTACTTTCGTGGTATCAACCTTCTGAGTGAAATGTCACTGCAAAGCAATGGCTTTGATATGACCATGTCTGAGCAGACTATTTATGATCATCACCACCACAAAGTGTGTTGCTCTTCCTTTTTTTCTTGTCTTTTCTCACCACCCTTCTCCTTCATTCTTAGAAGCTTGCTGGCAGACAGTGGCCTGACAGCACAGGTACCTGTATGACAGGGAAATGAGCAAATAAACATAAACCCAGGAGATCCTGCAATTTCGTCAACAGGCTACAAACTTGTTGTGAGAATTGGTGTCAAAGTTGGTTGACAGAGCCTGCTCTGATAAATATGGAAAGTTATTTTCACCATTCATTGCTAGACAGTCTTGCAGGCACTGCCTTAGGCTTTAACAATTATCTCTGATTTCCAGCAAGACAGCTGAATTAAAGAGAACTGCTACATCAGGGAAAGACAGGAACAAGTTTCTAAAGCCATATTTCAGGTAGTTTGCTGGGCTCTTCTCCAGCTTAAACGTCATCTAGGAAGCTATTGCTGCTCTTGGTCCTTCCACAAAATTAGATTTTGGAGGTCACAGATGGAATATTTCATAGATGGAGCAAGATCCTGGCTCACCAGCTAATTTAAACGTGTCATTGAAGTAAGATGGTTTGTGTCTGTTCGTGATGTGACTAATGTGATACTTCATGGAGTATCCATTTGAAACTGCCCGAGTCAAGGTGAAGATCCTTTTTTTGGCATAGGAAGCCTTTTTCTGTCACTGTCTATAACAAGTATGCTTCTTTTACACATTTCCAGAATAATTTATCTGGTTTTGTTAAGCTTTGATGCCTACTTAAAGGTATTATGTCAGTAAGCAAATGGCTAGAAAAGTCCTTCTGTTTTCCATGTCGGTTACTACCTTTTTACAGAAGTCACTTGATAAGCTACTAACCCAAAATTTAAATGGTCTGTTGGGACAAATCTGCAAAATGAGCTATGGTAAAGTAAACTTCATGGAGGAGAAACTTCAAATCTTTTGTCTTGCATTCCTCCTTTTTTTAATTTTTTATATCTTGTTTTTATTCTGCTTTTATCTGTATGCCTGTATTATCCAGTGGTAGCTTTCTGATATTTTCCTAACAGTCAAATTACTTCTCAGCTTCATTAAGTGTTTCTGTTTCCAGGAGCTAGACCTCCTCCTGCCTTTCTAGTAGCAAGCCCGAAGTCTGGCTTCTGGCTGCTGCTGGCTGAATATCCATTGTAATAGGCTTATAGAATTTATTTTTCTAGGAATGACAGTTTTTATAGTAAGTTCTGTTTGTCTCACTTCCAAACGTTAGATAGAGAAACAGCAGCTGCATTCCTTGCATTCTATCCATAGGGAAGGAATGAAGGAGGGAACTCGTGCCTTTCAGTAAAAGTATAAACCTGGGATTTGCTCTTCTGTGTAGCAAACTATGCTAACAATTCTGCATAACTTCAGTTGGGTTACTGCTCTCAGCTGGTTAAGCTCTGTCTAGTACTAACAAATATTCAGGGCAAAATTTTAGCTTTATAGCGACTCATTGATAAATGTGCATAACAAAGTAAAATAACTTGTATTATATTAATAGTCACTGTCTATCTGTGATAATACTGTCAACCCCATTTTCCCTATCTGTTGCTTTTTGAGTTTTAAGTGGTACTGTCTGAGACCTTTGGAGTTTTTTTCCCTTTGTCTCAATTGTTCTTTACGCTCTTGTCAGAAATAAGTGAAAATGGATATAGGGCATGTCCCATTCCACTCGACGCAAATTCTAACAGACACCTAATATTTAGTCATCTTTTTGTCTAAACATAAACTGTTCTGTTATGATTTTCTCAAATCATTTATTATGAGAAATATTGAAGTCTACAGAGAATTGTTTTCCATGTTGATATTGTAACTTAAGACTTGCTCAGAAGTCCAGACATGTACAAAAGCAGAGATTATACCAGCATTATTTTTAAATTGATTTATCATGCAAGGTTTTAAAACACTTTTTTTTTTTGTTACTGTATTGCTATAGGAACTATTTTTAAGGGACAAAAGGCCAGCAACCACAAATAGCGAGAAAAATCTGAGTATGAGGCAGCCTGGGGAAGATACTATTGGGAAAACTTTAAAAAGATATATAATATTTTTATATTTAAATCTGCTATGTAAATATAATTATCTCTAGTGTTAACTTTGGAGCATTTTTTGAATGTTTTACTATGCATACGTATCTTTTAATCTTAATTACTTATAGTCAGTCATGATCATCTCTGGGTGCTCTGTCCTTGAAGTTTAATTTTTAAATACCGTAGGGGAAGGGTTTAACATACATAGTAACATTTGTAATACTGAAATTTGATGTAAAGCCTTAAGTGTTCTAATGTACCTTCTTTTAAAACAGCTCTTAATACATGGTAGAATCACAGCAGTGCTCTATGTAGCTCTGTTTATGAGTGTGTGATGACACATTTTTGATTACAAGATCCTTGTGCTCTCAGATATATCGTCGCTTCCTTTAGAAAAGCAAGCTTTTTTTCTTTAGCTGTCATCTAAATATTACTAGTGCCTTAAGAACTGATGAGTGTAATTAACTGTTTTGGTCCTTCAACAAATTAAGAGTGGGAAGTGGAGTAGATGATACTGAAGCAGTAGTTTGACCTAACAAGTTCTTGTATTGTCATCTAACACATCAGAAGTAAAGTTTGCCATTTAGCTTTTGCAGTTTAAAGAGCAAAAGGCTAAATAGTTTTCTGACTTGAGAACTAGGCGTGTTTGTGAGGGAGGAGATGAATAAGCTTTGTGTTTTTCCTAGGTGCTTTTGGTTTACCATTTAGGAATAAAGAAGAGCTTTCTAATCAAAGGGAAAATAACCTGGACACTAATCAGCCAGAAGAGATGTGCAGATTGGTTAATTGACAGCACTACCTTGCTCTTTCCTATAAAAGGAATGTAAAATCTGAGTGAGCCTTACAAGAAGTAACAATAGGCATGCCTTTAGATGTTAAATGCAATTAGTTTTTTGCAGTTTTGTTTGATAATTTATAGGTACTTCACAAAGACCGAAGTGTTTGAAGTTACCTGTTGCCTGGTGTTGAAATGTAACCAGTAAACTCCAAATTTTTAATGTACCTGGCCAAACAGAGTTATGCAGGTAAATGCTCAATTATGGACGAGTATGCTATGATATTTAATGTGAAAACCAGCCTTTCTTGAAATTCCTGTATGAAGGATACGTTATTACCAGGGAGCTGTAGATCATGGTGCGTTTCCTGTATTTTTTCCTCCTTGAATATTTCTTCCTTGCTGTCTGTTTAAAACAAGAGAAGGGAGAAATGAAAGGAAAAAAGTCTCTTCTACAACCCTCTTTCCCCCCTTCAAAAAAAAAAAAAAAAAGTGAGGGTGGGGGGAGCAACTTAGTTTTCAGATCTTAATTTAGAATAGCCTGGGCCCTGTGGGTATTGGTAGAATTCCCTATGTGTAAAAGCACCTGCATTCTGGGAGAAGTTGGCCCAAATCCCACACTAAACAGCTTGATTTAAGACATGAGTTTCTGATTTATCTTCAGTGAGGCTAATTGTGTGCATAGTTTTTTCACTTGAGGAGTAGTTTGAGAATAGAAGAGTGACAGGCACTGCTGATTGTTTTAGTTGATGTTTTCTAATAACACGTTTTGAATGCTTTATCATGAGGGTTTTTTTTTTATTTCAGTACTTTTTTTTTTCCCCAGCATCTCAGTGACTGACCTACAGTTTGCTGCAGAAACTCTTGCATGTCAGCAAATATATCTTGCTAGTTTGTTCTTGTCCTTGTGCTCCTCTGCTGCCTGGTGGCTCTTCAGGGACAGGGTTGTTGCTGCTGGGTGATGTGGTTGAGCTGGGTGCACAGGAGTGCAGGAGCAGCACACAGCATCGATGGACAAACCAGGAAGTGCCAGTAAGACTGAAACCAGTGATCTGCAAAGTGCTCTCAAAGCAAATAAGCAAAAATACTAACAATATTTTGAGTAAATTTTGCTGATGATTAGGTATTTGCTTGCAAGCAGAGCTTACAAGTACAGAAACCACTGTTTCATGGTTTTAAAAAAGTCCACAGGAGGTGTTTACTGAAGTCTTCTACTCTTGTCTGTCTAAGGAGTATGTGTATGTTAAGACTGAAGGCATGTTTCCTTGTCCTTGTAATAGTAAGTCCTACTTAAGAGATATGTAGCTGTTTATCATGATTGCACTTTTACTGTGCTTTGCCGTTGTTGCTGCATTACTCTAAGATTGTTACACTGGCAACGTTAAAATAAGGGCATTTTGGGATTATCTAATACCCACTTGACGAGCACTGAATAAATGCTTGAAACATTAATGGGACAGTGTACTTTGGCCTTGGTCAAATGCAGAGGTTGGAGAGGAAATATATACCTGTGTCTGAACTATGCTTTTTGACTAAATGAAAGAAGATGCTCTGCTGTGTGGTCCTTGACTGTGCCATATTAGCACAGGTGTATGTTTGTAGCTCCACATAAACATAGGATGCTTGAAGAATTAAGGCGAAAGAAACTTGAACAGATTATAATCCATTTGATGAAACAGAATGAAATCCAGTTTCAGTGTGAAATTTGATTTAGCTGCAATGATGTATACTGGTCAGCATCAAAGGAGAAAACAGGAACAGTGCAGTGTGCTCAGAGGACTGGTGTCAGTTGGGGCTGCACTCCCAGCCTGCAGAAGCCAAGTTGTTGCTGTTAGGACCATCTCCATTCTGTTTTTGCAGACACTGCTAAATGCTGCTTGTGCTGTAAAGCTGGGACTCTGATCTTGCGTTCAACAGTTTGAGGAATATTTAGTTAACTTGTTAATGTGTTTGCCCAAACTTCTTATTGAATGTAATATTCCTTTAACTATACTCAATGATTTTTTAAAAAGAGTTACTTTTGCAGGCTTCTGACAGACGTGAGGACTGTTTTACCTTTGATGCGTGAGCCACACGTGTGCTTGCACAGAAATCCTTGTATGCCCACAGCTACTTGAAACAGAGACCTCTTCTCCTTTGCAGTTGGTGGTTAGCTGGAGTATTCTTGGTGCCCTCCTGTTTGCTGACAACACTTTACTATGTGTGGTTTTTTTTTTTTTGTTTGTTTGTTTTTCCTGAGCAGCACAGTTTTTCTCTTGGAGTTTCTAGCCTTTAAACCTACTCGCCCTACTTGTTGTTGGTACCTGTGGTAGTGGTTTTGTGGCCAAAAGATGGTGGCTAGGTGCAAAAGCTTCTGTTTCCCTTTTTCTTAAACAGCAGATGAGGTGGATGCCTATTAACTTGTCTGGGCATGTGCTCCAGGCTGGGGATTTGTGCAGCATGTTAGTGGATTTCTGTCTTCACACAGCATCTGGGGGTAAAGTAACTTCTCTTTACAATATAGGTCTTCTACCATCTTTGCTCTTCAGAGAGAGTACCACCCCCAGGTGTTCGTGGGATGGTGGTTTTACATCTAGGATTTAACTACAAACACTGCAATGTCCTGTGTATTAGAAACACACAAAAAAAGAGGGAAGGGAGGTATCTGTTTTGCCAATGACCAGGCCCAACAAAAATGATACCACCAGCAGGGAGATGAACCAATATGCAGACTGTATTGTAGACAGAAATGTTACTATATGAATGACCGCTGGGGGTACAAACAAGTCAACAAGCTTGTACATGATCAATGCCACCCCCAACAATCCCACAAGAGACATGACTCGGCCCACAACAGGTGGTACAAACAGAGACCCGAGGTTTCCCATAGTTGGCATGGGAAACAGCCAGACCAGCCAGTTAAACACATGAGAAAAAGGTGCCCACACGGCGACTCTCACCCGATCAACCCGCATTTACAAAGGCCTAAACAGACCAGGGCCCAGCTCCAGGGAGAGTCAGGAGGTCTGCCCTGAACCAGGAAGCTCTGGGGAGTGCACTCCACAGAGCAGACGCTCCTGACCCCCTGCAAGTGGTCCCAGCTTTTATCCCCAAGCAGACACCTGACCTTTGTCAACTCAGTGCGGGACCCCTGGGGCTCATTTCCCTTATGGCTCTCCCTGCAGGGCCGGCCGCACCCTGGGGGGAAGCTATAAGGCAAACTCACCACCTCTTTATGAAGGGCTGTGGGAATCACCCATATGTCAACCTTAATTCAGGGGCTCGGGGTTCAAACCCCAGCATTTCAGGTATCCCACAACTTTTTGGATGTTCTGCAGTAGCTGGCAATAGCTAGGCTGTTCTTACCTGCTGGTGTGACCAAAGCACAGCTGTACTTTGCTGCAGACTTCTGCATGCTCGGCTGTTGGAAAGAAAGGTCACAAGTTCCAAGCTTCTACGAGGATATTTTGGTATTGGATTTATATTTGGCTGTCCTGACATAATGAGAGGTGTTTGAATGGACAGAGTTTAGGAACAGGTGTTCTAGGAAAGCCCCAGATATGCAATAATATAGCCGTATTTTGCCAGAATGCTTGTATCTGTTGTAAAGGATCTACCTTTTAATAAACCTGTGCTGTTTGGTCTGAAAACAGACGTTCTTCCATTTTGTCAGAGTTTCTAGCTCACTGTTGTCCACTTATCTATATTCCCTCCATTGGTATCACTGTAGGTGTCCCAGTAGGTTCATGTTGCCCACTTTGTCCCCCCTGTCTACAGTTTCCTATCTCTAAATTAAAGAAAAATAATCTTCCATTCCTGATACAGTAGCCACAAGTCCTACCAGTCATGCTCCTACAGTTCACCACTACCTCTCTATTTCTGGAGTCACAGCAAGCAACTTTCATTGTGCTGCAGAAGGAAAGGATTTTACAGCCTGTTTTTCTCATATGAGAAATAGGGAATTGTCTTAGACTTACGCATTCATCTTTTCCCGTTCCATTGCCTAAGGGCTTCAGGACTGGCTGTTCTCTTGGCCAGTCAGGAACGAAATTGGTGTAGCTCTTGATTTCAAGATCCTGGAATGGAAATACAGAAGTGAGTGTCACAGAGGAAGTATCTGTATTTTTTAGTGATGCAAATCTACTATCAGTAAAACATCTGGTTGGTTGGCTTCTTAATGGCACTAACGTATGGTGATGTTGTCTCCTTTCTCTTCATAGAATCATAGAATCCTTTAGGTTGGAAGGGACCTTCAAGATCATCAAGTCCAACCATTGAGCCATTAGGGCTCTAAAGTTCTCTGCTAAAACAGATCAGAATCTGTCAGGGTTGAATCTGTCAGGGTTGGAAGGGACCACAAGGATCACCCAGTTCCAACCCCTCTGCCATGAGCAGGAACACCTCCCACTAGATCAGGCTGTCTAGAGCCTCATCCAGCCTGGCCTTAAAGACCCCCAGGGATGGGGCCTCAACCACCTCTGTGGGCAACCCATTCATAATAGTGATACAGGGGTCTTTTATTAACTGATCTTTTAGTCCAGAAACTGTATGGTTGACTTGAATTTTTTTTTTTGTTTTTCTTCCTTCAATGGAAGACTAAACTTTAGAACCAGTGCCTAGAAAATTTGGTTATGTTCTGTCAGTTGGATGCAGGTAACTGAGCCTGGTTCTGGAGGCAGTATCTGTGAACATCTTGGTCGTTTCAGAGCTGTTAAGTCTCAGTCTAGATGTCTATCCTACTGTGTAGAATAAGACCCTTAGGATTCTCTTCGTAACAGGTCACGCCTTCCAATGTAAAGTTTAATTTGAATTTCTTTTACCTAAACTAGGATGGCATGCACAGATTTTGCAGTTTAGAGTTGCTTATCCCAGCAAACCAGAAGTATCACATCAGCTTTCTGGAGCTCTTCAGTGAAGTGGAGTGGTTGACAGGTCCTTGTCTTTGCATCATAGTGACAGTGTGTATTGCTACAGTATAGCAATATTGAAGAAAATACTGTGCAGTCAATTGGTGTTTACCAGGATCAAATAAATCAATATTTCAGGGTTTGAGTTTGCCTTTGGTTTGTTTTCTGGGTATTTAGAGTACCTTAGGAAAGGTCTGAGTCACTTTGTGGTTTTGAGTCAGAATGGAAAACTTCCCAGTGTTTTAGGGGTGGACATGTATAGATGTCCACCTCTGTCTGCTCTGTTAAGGATTTTGAATGTTATGCATTCAGAGAAAAATTCTTGAACATTCTGTTAAGTTTAGCGCTGCAGTGATATGTGTTGGGATTTGCACGTTTTAGAGGGCACAGCAGGGTCAAAATTTGCCTTGGACCAGTGAGAAAGTTGGTTGCTCTTTTAAGTACTGTCTGTGCTTCTGTTTGGACCTGCTAGTGCTTCATATTGGAACCTGAAGGTATTTTCCAGTTGTCTTTTTCCAACAGTAAGGTCTTCCAATTTTTAGGTTAATATTAATGTAAGGTTTCTTGAATTAAAATTTCAGATTAAAATAGTGATCACCTACAATGGATATTTAAAAATGTCCTTTATTGAGTGGAGAACCACTGAAAAAGAGCTTGAAAGTTTTGGATGGCTTTGGGTAATTTCCAGGTAATACATGGAAATACATGAGACTGTAGAAGCATGTAGTATCAACAGGAAGTTGTGTAATTT
Organism: Merops nubicus; assembly: GCF_000691845.1. Classification (NCBI taxonomy): domain Eukaryota; kingdom Metazoa; phylum Chordata; class Aves; order Coraciiformes; family Meropidae; genus Merops; species Merops nubicus. The sequence goes on from NW_008589733.1 coordinate 26,037, forward strand.
AATTGACATTGTAAGCAACTTTTTTTTTTTTACATTCATTTTTGGCCATATACCCATTCGGGGTTCCTTTTACCTGCATGTTTATTCTCATTTTGGGTTAATTCAGCACTGGAAATGGCTTGCTGTTGATGTAGTGATGGCAGTTCAGCCACATTTCACTTTTCCCTGTGTATTATGTTAAGATTGTTTTCTTGCTAGCATGTTGTCCAAAGAGACCATTGGTGTTCATTCCCACCCGGGTCATAACAGGGAGCCTGTGTTACATCTGGGCAACGTGCACTGAGTCAGTGTGTTTGGAATGCTGCAATTTTGTGCATTCTTGTGGTGACATTTACTTGCCCTTTTTTATCTGTTTAGATTTTTGACAATCTGAAATCTGACTAAATGAATGCTTCATCACTTTTAGTCATCTTTATTAGAAGTAAGTAGTCTTCCTATAGGAAAATCACTCCTCAGATGGTCTTCAGTGTATATACCCATCTCAGATCCTGAGGAAGACAATAGTTTGTGAACTGTTGAGAGATATGGATTTTAAAGTATGTTGTCAGAGGTGCAATGAAAGGGGGAATTGAAAGATGAAAAGGAGTTGTCAAATCATAGAGGCTAATGAAGAAATTTAAAAGGAAGAAATTGAAAAATATTATTGAACATGAATATTGTTGGCCAGAAACTGAATATCTGCTTAGGTTTTATGACTTTGAATACCCTTCCATTACTTCTTTCTGAAATTTTTGGAGCGGGTGGGATAAAAGCAGGAAGCTTACAGTTTAGGAGTCCTGTATTATCAAACTAAAAATAAAATTGAAAAATAATTAAGTGCTAGTATTTTGTAAAGCTTTTGAAATATGGAGTCTGCAGGGAGACCGTTTTATTGAGATATCCATGTACACACCTTTTTGTGCATATATATGTTTCTGTAAGGATTGTTATACTCCTGCCCCCTAACTTTGGTGACATGAAAATCTGTTCTGCTGTGTTTGTTTGGTCGTCTGCGTGATGCAAGTGAATAAGAATGTGGTTGTGAGGTGACAAATAGTGAAGTTTGTGGGTTTTTTTTGTCAAGTAAACTAGACAGAAAAGTAGATATGTGAATATTTTAGGATGATCTTTCCATTAATTTGTTAAAGCTACTAATTAAAATTTCCTGCATTATTTTTCTTCATAATAGTCAGACGGTTACTTTTTCTGAATGGAAGCTGTTACAGTATTCTGGACTTTTATATGGAAACAAAAATCATCTTTTTGGTCTTAATTCCTGAACTGATTAAAGGGGAAACTAGAGCAAGCATCAAACATTCCTTTTTCCCTACTTTACCTGTATGTAAGAAGTTTTATTCATTATTTCTCTGCATCTGTATATACGTGTGTGACACTTGGGTCATGTAGGTGAACTTGTCCACAAAGTAGCAGTGGTTCTACTTTGATAGCTGTCTCCCACTCAGGTTAATAGTGGTGGTGTTTGTGGTAAAAGATAATTCAAGAGTATGGGTCCTTTGTGTTTAATGTTTGTTTTCTGTTAACTAGCTTTTGCGTAGTTGTTTTGTGGTCCTGATGGAGCAGTTTTTAAAGAATTTTGGATTGTTATAAGATCATTGGTGTCTCCTCTACTTCAGGCTTCAAGCACTGCATCCTGAGTTCCTAAAGGCAGCATAGAGCCATCTTAGGCAAGTGTAAGGTGCTGCTGAAATGGGGTGTGTGAGAGCGTAAGGGAATGAAACGCAGACAAATACAGCAAGCGGCAAACTTTGTTTTAAATTACTGTGCGTAGTTAATTAGTCATTCCCATTAGATGGTGGCCGCATTGCTGCGTGACAGATACAACTATGATGTTGTCTTCAGTGTGAGCCATTAGAATTCTGGCATAACAAATTTGGGGTTATTTGGTTTTTTCCTATCAGTAGGATCAGAGGAAATATAAAGTATGCTCAGCTACATGCAGTGAGTAGGTCTGCCTTGCTTATATTTAATTACTAACAAATTTGAAATCTGGTTCACCTACCTCTTTGGGCTCCTTGTATAGTCAGTGGATAGCGTTCACTCTAGGGAGTGATCCCTCTCCTGATACTTGTCTTGACTGACTATAAAGTAAGCTCCAGTGTTGCTATTGAAAGCAGGATTCTTCATGCAGCTGTTTCTTTCTGATCTCTGCCACTACTGACAAAGACTGTGCTGCAAATTTCCTTGGCTTGGTGGAGCATGCTAAAGGGCCTCGTTACCTAGAAAAACCTCGTCTTTTTATTTATGCATTAGTAAAGACAAGAGGAGGGAACTTATTTTTTTTGTTTTAATAAAAAAATGATAAAATAATTACTCCCAACAGTTTGTTCCTGAAAATGAATTGAAGTGGTTGGGATTAAGACCACTGATCAGCTGCATGTTTTGCAAGTATGTAAAGTTAAAGCAGTATAAGAGTATTTGAATTTAGAGGAAGATGCTGAAATGAATTTTCATCTATAGCAGCAGCAAATCAAAGTTGAAAGTAATGAAATTGTCCATCAGTTGAGACTAATGAGTATAAGACTGAGTATGAGACTACAGAGAAAATATATTTCAAAATAATTCTTCTACAGGGAAAAATGCAGGCAACCTTCTCTAGTACTCAAAATGCAAATATGAAATTAATCTGTCACAAATAGAAGCAGAGTACATTATCTGAGTTTAGCATAGAGGAAATGGTATGCAAAATGATGTGCATATTTTAATGTGTTTTAGTATAAACACCATTTTAACATTTTTACTGGGGTTTGTAAATTAAATAATCACAGTAGTGAAATACTTCCTGTTGTCCTCGCTGTATGTGACCTAAGATCTTAGTATCAGAAGCATCTTTGTTTCAGTTTTGCATTAACCCTTGTTAAAGTGTGGAATGCTTGAAGAAGTACAAGAAATGTTTTCCATTTTTCCTGGCCCTTGACATAGTTTTTGGTGTGTTTGTGTTTAATTTCTTTGGTGTGTTTAATTATTTATTTATTTATTGGGGGCATGTTTTGGGGTGGTGTTTTTGTTTTAAACCGCGATTGGTTTGTATGGAGACAGCTGCCCAAGTTATGTTGTCTGAAATCTGCAGTGGGACTGGTCTGTTAATACTGCATGGTATTTCTGTAAATCAAATGGCAAGGAGGGAAAAAAATAAAATGAAAGCTGATGTTTGAGAAAATGACTGAATTCTCTATGGTTCTTTCTAATTCAGTGTTAAGATCCGTTTTCTCTTTAAAAGAACAAAACAAAACAAAAACGAGACTCTTGTTTTTCTGTGAACTTTACTGTTAACTTTCTTTTCAAATAAGATAGCTCTTAAAGTGTGTCATCTCTGTGGTTTTTTGGTTGGGTTTTTTTTTTTTTTTTGGTTAAGCTTTTAAGTACCTAGCAATGTTGTTTTTTTTAATTGTGAGAGTGGAGGGTCAGTCACTTGGTTGAGATTTTTCAAAACCTAAACCTATGCTACAGATTGAATTTGCTTTGGTTATTAGTTTTAAAGCTCAATCTGAAAGAGCTTTAGTACAAACCAAAACTGTGCTAAAGCAATCCAGTATCCTGTGGTGGAGCAGAAGATTTGCATAGAGGAGAATCAAGACATAGTCTGTATTTTAAGAAGAGCTTTTGGCACATGCTGATATGGTCTGTGTAACTAAGCTGAGGAGTTATGTCCTAGCCTGAAGTGACTGCAGGTTGTCTGGAAAACTGTAGTATGAGTACTTCACTGTGAAACTGGGGAAACCATGGGTTTCATATGCATTTCCTTAAGCATAATACTTGTCAACATTTTTCCTAAATTGTTGTATGATAGAATAGGAAGTAAATGTACATATTCTGCATAAAAAGGCAAATACAGAAGTAACAGTACAAATATATAGTAAGGAGTGCCAGTTAATTAACAGGGAAGGATCTAGTACTTGTCATGAGTAAGAAGCCATTCAGACTGGCAGTACTGTTGTTGAGAGAGAGGGGAAGCAGACACCATTCCAGGATGTATACATAGAAGTGCCTGTGTCCAAACTGTAGTGAAGTAATATGTTCAAAGATGTTAGGAGTACTGTACTTAGAGAAGTCTATTAACTGCTAAAAGGAATAAAAAGAAACATGGGCCTAGCAAAGGTAGACCAGAAGAGCTGGAGCTGCTGTCTGCTGGGATATGGGTACAATTCTGTGCCTCGTGAGCGCAAAAGGAGAAGGAGAGGAAAAGCTATTCTCTCCCCCCTGGGAAGGGATAAGATCAACATGATGTTTATATAAAAGGCTTTTTAGGAGGTCACAGGGAATTTTGATAAGTATGGTCAGATGCTAGGATAGGTTCATTGGAGATTGTATAAGGTCCTTTGGGTCCAGGAGCCAGTAATGGTATTACCATGTAAACCATGGTTCCTGCCTTCTGCAGAATTGAAAACCCATCAGGAGCGAGGGACTACCATCCAGGAGATGGTAGCAGCTACTATTCTCTCCTGAGTATGACGTATCTCTTTGCTAGGGAGAATGTCCTATTTCCTGGAAAACTCGTAATCAGCAAATTAACGTCTAATTTGGAAAATAAGAGTATAGCTTGATGCACAGCCTTTGTGCTGAAGAATTCTCATTTCTCATAGAACATGGAGAACAAAAGCTCTGTAATGAGGTAGAATTACAGTGATTTTTAATCAGTATGGAATTTGTGTGTGTATATGAAACAGGCCAATATTTGTATTAGCGTGTTGTCTTCTCAGTGTAACATTATATGCATATGTAACAAAATTCTGAAGATTGAAAATAATACATTTTCAATAAAAACCACCAATTTGTTTTGACTATAGCTCTCTCGAGTCTTACTTTTGATACTTGACTGTGATCTTACTCTTTTGCTTTCTTAATCCCTGTCCCAGGGGATGACAAGGCTGGAGTGTTGTGGAATTTCATCACTGCTGTTTGAATTGGCCTGTTTAAAGATTGCATTATAATGTCACGATGTTTTTCTGCTGCTGGAACTGAACACAAAGCTGCTTTGGTGTAGTTGATGCTATGAAGAGATGAGAGGGAGGAGCTGAAACACAGCTACTTCTGTGGTGCTGCCTGCAGGGGCTTTGCAACCCCAGTCCTTTCCCTCCTTGCAAGGGAAAAAGATCTAGTTTTGTGCTGAAGTTATGGCATTTAGTGACTGTACTCTAAAACCAGTTGCTTATGCTGTGGCTAACTTTATAATCTGGGGAAAGAATATAACCTTTTCTCTCAAATTTCTCTTATGACTTTATTATTTTTGCATGTCAAGTATGGTGCATGCTCCCACCACTGGGTTTATAGGACTGGATAGAAGGGCCATTCCACATGTAGTAAGTCTGAATTTAATGATATAAAAATACAGCCTGAATGATTACAGTGTTAGAAGAAATAATTGATATTGTCAAGTGTACTGATGCTAGAACTGAAACCATAACACTTTAAGACAAGTAGAGAAAGCAGCATTACTGAGTGTGGGGTGATGTGATTGGAGTTTAGAACCTACCTGGAAGGGAATCTTGGAAACTAAAGTTTTATGTCTTACAGTTTTGGAGCTCTCTAAGGATCCAGTCCCTTGTCAAACAGAAAGCGACAGTCTCCCCATATGACTTCAGTGATAGAACTTTTATTTTTACAGCAAACATAGTTTTTCTAAAAATCACTTCCTCAAAAAATAAAACCATGGGCTTTCCATTACTTGCTACCATTTCCATTTTGTCAGGTGAAGAACCAGCTGTCAGGCAGAATTTTACACTAGTGGTGTCAAATTCTATTTGCGTTGGGCAGTGCTGCTGCTCTTTGCTAGTCCTGGTGAAGGAAGAGTCTGGGTTGTCTGGTGAGGGCACTTGACTTGTGAGGCTTGGTCTCTTCACACGTCAGGCAGATCTGACACTTGCTGCTGACTTCACTGGTGGTGGAAGGAGGACAGTGTCAGATTGCCAGGTGTCCTGCAGTTCCTCTGGGGCCCTGAGGAAGCTGGCTGTGCATCAGGGCCCTGCAGCCGTGTGGGAGGGCAGCCTCTCCTGCCTTGCTCCCCCCCATTGCCCCGCTGTTAGCAAACTGATGTTGATTGTGTGGTGAAGCTGTGGAACTGGGGCCATGCTGAAATTGCTCAAGGGAATGCAGATCTAAGTGCTGTGGGCCGGGGAACCTGGTTGAATTGCTTAAAGCTGAAGAAAAACTTTTGCTGAATAAGCGTACGCTAATTATTTAGCAAATTTACTTTGAGATTTTCTGTTCTTCTGAGGTGAGGCCTTAGGGAAATACTATGAGAAGGGACAATGCAAAACAGTTAGTGGAGTTTTATCCTGTAGCTTCAGTACCCGCAATTGGTTGTGCTGTGCTGCTGCTGTGTATCACTTGTAACAGTGTGAATGTGCCTTTTGAGGTTGTTCTGATGGGAAAAAAAAAAAAAAGCTTTATCATTGCATGCAACAGCTGTTTCCTTCACTAGCTTAGGGTCTGAGAATACTGCTCTGAATTCAAGGTTCAGGTGATGTGGTTTTTCACCAACACAGTTGTCAGTTTCCTGTACCAGTTAGAGCCAGAGCATAGTGATTCTGGAGATCTCAAAAGGTCAGGGCTTCTGCTATCCTAATTGTATTTTGGTGTGGTGTTTTTTTTTTTTTTTTTTTTTTTTTTTTTTTTTTTTCCCCTCTCTCTCATTATTTCTTTAGTGACCCCAAATTTCTGTCCGGAAAGGTTTTTATTTCCTTCCTTCTCCTTCGGATTTGGGAACACATTCTCTGTTCTAGCTTCTTGTTGTGTTTTTCCAGTAATCTCTGAAAACTGTTGGGTCATGAATTTGTGCTTGTTCCCCTGCTGTCCCAAGGATGGCTTGGAAGCATTTAGTCATTTCATGCAAGGAGGCAAAGTTTCCTTTGAAGAAGGTGTAAAATGTAAAGAATTGGCCTGTACTCAAGTTTATTTGTTTTAGCAGATAATAACATACAGCAATTTTGGGAGCAGTTTTTATTTCTTATGTGAATTTCTTGTGTCATTTTCTTATGAGACTAATTCTGTATAATTTTTTCTTTTTTTTTTTTTTTTAGAATAACTTGTCTTTACAGGATTAAGACATCTCTGCCTTTCTGTTTGGACAAAGGATGTGTAGATACATTACATCTCTGTAGACTTTCAGTTCAAATTATTAACTCCTTTTTCTGGGAAAAAAATTACTACTGATTCTTTTTTTTTTTTTTCCCCTAAGTCTCTAGAGGAGTACTAATTTTGTTTTTAAAATGAAACTTTGGGAATTGACAACTCCTAGTTTAGTTTGTGTGTGATTGTTGCATTTGCTTTTTGCTTTAAAACAACTCTAAAGCTTTTTATTTTAAGTTTATTTTTGTATTACTTTAGATGCAAAAGATGTTTTGAAATGGATTATTTTTCATTTATGATATAGAAAAGGTATTGATATCTTCCAAGCTTCTTAAAACATTTTTACTAATAATGTTTTATTAATCTACTTCATTTACAGGAAGCAGTCATTGGTCAAAATTTGCTTACCTCAACAGAGACAAAAAATTAATGGGCAAAAGTACAGTGTGTAGGTAGGTAGCTATTTTCAGTGCACTTAAGGTTCTTCAAGGAGAAACTTATTCTAAGGGAGTGGGGTAGCTATCAAAAGACAAGATTTTGCTCTTTAAAATACTCAGGCAGTAGATTCAACAATGAGGTGTGTTGAAGGAAGTGGCCTTGAACTACTTTAATATGATTTCTACTTCTATGAGACTTTATTAAAAAGTGTCTTGGAATGATGCAGATGTGCATTTCAGTGGCAGAGAGAAATTGAAACAAGCGGTTTTACTTTTGTATGTGCTTTTTAAAGTTTGATAAATATATTTCTTTAAGATTTGTAAACAAAGTATTCTCTCTGATAGCTTCTACAAATGTGAACGTAACCTACCTAATATAAGTTATAAAGGGATTTGGCATGGAAATCTTTATTTTGTTGACTGTTGGTGTTTTACCACATTCAATGCATTGCAAAGTAGTGGAATAATTGTTATACTTGAGTATATTTTTTTCTTTACAGTATTCTGTAATCTTAACAAAATTCAGTTCAGCAAAAGGAAGCTATGCAAGGGATGTAAGAAAGGAGAGCTATATAAGGGGGGT
>NW_008589734.1:0-1447 GCF_000691845.1 Merops nubicus
CCGCTCCTCTCCTACGGTGGGTCGGGTCTGGTGGCGACGCAACTCCTCGTTTTCTGCTTAAGATTGCGGAGCCGGGGAGAAGTGTTGGATGAGGTCTCTGGGGCGTTTCCTCCGTTTTGCTGGAGGAAGATCGACACCGACCCTCCTGAATTAAGAAGATGAGAGGAGGCACAACCGAGTCCCTCGCCCCTGGCAGAAACCTCAGCCGCCGAGGTTCAAGTGCAGTGAATTAATACAAAGAGCACAGAAGTTTAAAATGGAGGCAGGGATCTGGGGCAACAGTTGCCTAAAATCTGTGAGCCGCTGCTCTCACCCCGGCTTTGTGATCGCAATTAGCACGGCGAGCGGCACACTTAGCAGAAATTAGTTTGGTTTTCCTTTTGTGGCTTTGGGTAAACTTCCGAACGTGTTTCCAAGTCCTCGCGGGAACGTCTCCCCGCGATGGTTATCGGCTCCCGGGAGGATGAATGAATCACCCGTGCCTGTTTGTCTCCGCTGCAGGTCACGCTGCTGCTGAGGCTCGGGACGGGAGCAGAGCAGCACTGCGGGCAGGGCACCTACTTGCACGAAGGTCTCTGCTGCATCTCTTGCCCAGCAGGTGAGAGCTGGGGCAGCCAGGGCCGGGTTTTCCCTGGGGAACTGATTGCATCACCGTCGGTTTCTAGCTCACGTCCGGTGAAAGTGCAGGGCACGGCTGGAGCTGTGGTGGCATCTCGGTGCTGTGAAGGTTGAGCTCCGGTTTGAAGCGAGCACCCATTGAGCAACAGGAGCTGACTGGGAGAGGGGCGTTGGCAGTGAGCAAGGCAGAGAGCCTTCTGCCTGCTGTCGAGGGTGTTCAAAGCTGGGGGCTGGTGGTGTGTTGCTTTGTGGTGTGTGGTTTTTTTTTTTAAGTTAACACAAAGAACAGGCCCAGGGGAATTTGAATATTTCTGTATCTGTAGGTAGAACTTTGGTTTGCTTCTGCTCTTCCCTCTTGCTCCATGTGTGCAGAGTTAAGGAGCTCTGTGCCAAGAAACCTGCCCTTAGGTAGTATCGGAGGGTATGGGGTGTATTTAATGATCAGTTGGGCCAAGGAGCAGAGAACCAGCTGTTCTCCAGCCCATTCTGTGTTCCTTCAGAGATGGCGCTGGCCACAGGGGTGACCCGCAGCGAGTCAGTGCCCTCGGCGGGGCCTCGCTGGCCACGGCTCCCTGTGTGCGGGGATCTGGGAACGTGTCTCCGCCCTGCTGCGCCGGCACTCGCCCGGAGGGCTTGAGCTGCCTCCCGGAGCGGCCGAGTGCTGTAACACCCGGTGGGGCTGCTGCAGGCTCTCCTCTCCCACAGGTACCTACGTCGCCGAGCACTGCAGTGCTCCCCACTCGAGAGGAAGATGTGTCCCGTGCATAGAGGGGGAGACTTACACTGGCCATGAGAACGGCTTGGGAGGGTGGTTGGCCTCCAGGCAGCG
>NW_008589734.1:1478-9841 GCF_000691845.1 Merops nubicus
AGGATGCTTGCCCTGCAGGCAGTGCAAAGATGGTACCAAGCATGATTCTGATGGAACCTTAACCCTTTCCCCTTTTTTAAAGTGAAAAGCCTGGTCCTCTGTGGGCTTTGGTGATGTTTTCATTGCCCAGTCGTGGAGAATACTGAACCTCCAAATCAATTGCCTTTATGGTGTGAGTGTAATTTCTGTGCAGTCGTGGAGAGTCACTATTTTTTACATTTACTTTACCACTTGTGTTTTGGTTTTAGATCAGGTAACTCTGAGATCCTGTACGCTGGTGCGTGACACTGAGTGCCAATGCAGAGAGGGGTATTTCTGCCCTGCTGAGGGCTGTGAAATCTGCCAGAGATGCAGTACAATGTAAGCTTGACAACAAATACAAGCAACTCTTTTCCTTCTCGGGAATGCTAGAGCTGTGGCCCAGTCTGTGCCAATACCTAACACATGTTATTAGGCTGGAAATCATTGCCTTGATGTTAAACAGCATTGTTCATGCATTTAAATTTTAGGTGTCAGAACACAAGCGGTTGAGATATGGAAAGAGATGGATTTTGGTATTGTTCTGCTTGTTGCTTATGGCTGCAAGCTTACACTTTTCATGTCTTCAGAGTAGTACCACCCCATGCACAAACTCAAATGAGCTTTGTAGCAGCTGGCCCAAAATGCTGGGAGGTAGAACCACCTGTTGAAGGAAACTAACACGTGCATGAATAATGCATCTGCTCTGTGGGCTCTTTTCTTACCACTTAAGAGGCAAACACACATGAGCTTTATCTGCTTTGCTTCTGTTTAATCTTGTAGTATTATCTTGAGTTGTTTAAAGGTGCACTTCTAACAGAGTTATCTGTTGGCGTATTCTGTTCGTGTCTCCAAGCTCTGCCTGAAGGTAAATTTGGCCTAGGCAGAGCTGCTGATTGCTCTGCAAATGCTGATGCAGCTCTCTGTTGCCATCCTCCTCAGGTGTCCAGAAGGGAAAGAAATTGTGCACAATTGCAATGCTACCATGGACCTTGGATGTGGCTCACCTGATCAAGGTCTGGTACATAATGCTGCTCAGCTGGGGCTGTGGGGTCTGTGGCTTCAGGGTGGTCTGTAAACCAGTGCTTTGAACTATGGGAACATGTTGAAAAGCTTCTGTATTTTGGTCTGGGGGTTACTTGCCAAAGACAAGCTCTAAAGTGTGTTGGAGTGACAAACTCATCTTAAATTTCACTTGGTGAAAAACGACCATGTGTTGCCAGGATTTTCAAAGTGGCAGTGGTCAGGCTGTTGAAAGTTACCACCAGACACAGAAAACATGAAAGGAATCTTAGCACTGGGAAGCTGGCTATGGAGTGGCTTTCTCTTCTGCTGGTAGCTAGCTTCTGCCAGAGCAGAGAAAGCAGGCACTGACACCATGAGTGCTACTGCACCTGAAGCTGGCTCTCTTAAATGTCTCTGCAGAAAGCCCTGTGGAAGTTTCTCTTTACAGAATCCCCTCTGCCTTGGGTGGTGGGGTGGGAGCAGGTGCTGGCAGGGTCTGGTCAGCTTACAGTCCCAGCAGCTCTTGCAGGACAAGCTGGCTGGGTCATTGCTCCAGTGCTGAGCTTGGGCTGCTCTCTCAGACAGCAGGGAAGACTTTGTGCTTCAGACTGTCAGACTATGGCTCAGTGCTAATTTCTTCTTTTTCCTTTGCAGGAGGCACAGCTCTTGCTTGGATTATTGTCGTTGTTTTGGTTGGTGGTGGTTTGTTGCTCTTCTTTGTAATTAGAAAGCTGAAGAGTAATAAAGGTAACTGCTTGATTACTACCTGTAAACTTTGCAGAACTAGGCAAAACACTGAAGTTATCTCTGGGTTTTGTTACCTTACAGGGGAGCTGTTCAAGATCTAGCTCATTTAGTATGTGATTCAATGAACTCCCATATAAAGGAGACTTTTTTTTTTTCAGCAAATAAAATGCATAAGATTTAACTATTTACTTTGACAGATGCCTTTGCTTCCAAGCAATATTTGTTTAAGGTCCTTAAAAGGACTTCTGGTCTACTTGCTTTGTATTGGCAAAGAGTGAGAGAAGTCTGTGAGCTCAGATGTATGGGGCAAAAAGTAGCAACTAGTTAGATTATTAATTACTTTAATTCACTGTATTGGGCTGTAGCTTTTTTTTTTCCTGTGAGTTGTTGTCCTTTCATCATTTGAGGCTCTTAACATGAATGTTAGATTGATAAGTCCTGTGTGAATTGACTTTATTTTTTTTAGTAGAAATGGATGTTTTCTTGAGAAACTTTTCTTTCTCTTACTGCATATTAAAGTATTTTTGCAACTCATTTAGTCAGAATCACGTTGAAAATTATTCTGAATTTTGAACATGAACTTTGTTCAAATCCTGTTATACTGACCATATTGCAGTAAAGACAATTTCTGCCTTCTGTCCTATATTGCAGTAGCCCACAAAAATGCTAAGAGGCAGAGGCTGGAGGAGGGGATAGGTTTAAAAACTGGCTTAAATGCTGAAATGAATCTTGCAGCCTGTATTTTTACTTAAAGTGAACTCTTTATCCCTTGTATGAAGGCGCAGTGCTTGTGCTGTTGGTGGAAGCTAAGGGTACTCCTGGCATGGGACATATGACAGGGCAAGAAAACTTAATGGCTTGTATTAAAGCTTTGGTTTGTTACAAATGTGTCATCTGCATATAAATCTTCTATAAGCCCAGCTACATTTAAGTTGTTGCAATTCCTAAAAGTTTCTTAGTCATTTATCTTGTTTTCCAGGTGCTTCAAATTATAAAGATCCAGAAGGAGGTTTGGTAAGTATGTGCTGGATCGAGTGTTTGGTCTCAGTTTGTGCAGCCTAGTTGTACCTGATGCACAGCTCTCAATTTTTGTCCTGCTGTAGGCCTCTGGTAGGATGTGTTCCTCTGATGCAAGAAGCTGTGATTCATACAGGGCCGGGTGTTAGCAAGGGCCTGATGCCTTCAGCAGCTGCATGTGTCCACTGCTGTTGGCCTTTCCAGTGCTTCCCTTGGAAACATTTCAGAGCCTGTGACCAGGATGTTGTGGAAGTGGGAGGAAAAAAAAAAATGCTAGGCTGAGTGCAAGCTTTCACTTCAGACTGTCTCCAAGTGATGACTTGATCCAATTAGTTCTTTGCCTGGAGAATACATGCATGAAGCAACACCACCAGCCATCACTTCCCTGCACGGTGGTGTTCTAGTGTGCCCTGCATTTTGGCTGAAACATTAATTGTTCAGAAGACTTCTCTTGATCCAGCACAGTGACTGAGTCTTCCTGCCTTTGGGCTTGTGTTGCAAGCTGCAGACCAGGACCTGGCAGTCTAATATCTTGGTCCTAGACAGTCCTATAAGATGGGGCTCAGGCTCAGTGTACCTGTTCAGAAGTACATCCCTGAAAAGGGTTTGCTGAGCTAAGGCTGGCTGCTGTCATGGGTTCCACTTAAAAGCTGGGTTCACCCTGGCCTCCTGTACTCAAACACTCAGAACCTGCTGTTTCAGCTAGTCCTGTGTTTTGCAAGATAAATACAAGACTAGCTTCTATGTAGTCAGTCTAGCTTTAGCTTCTCTCTTTAGAAGCTATGCTCCTAACAGCACAGTGAGGCAAAAATGAGCTGTGTTCACTAGCATGGTTAAAGATGTGTAACACCAAGCTGTGGAACAAATGTTTGCCTTGATGAGGATCTAAGAAAAATATCTAGATTACCCTTGTAGCATGAGTGCAGCACTTTCTTCTCCCTGCTGCCTCATATCACCCTCCCAGCGCATGGTGTGAGCTCCATTAGACATTTCAAGCCATTAAATGCAACTTAATAATAAAAAAAATATTGAAGACTGAAGAAATGGCACCTGAAAGATGTTAAACATCACCTTAAACTCCTCTCTTTTTTAAGGTCCATAAGTGGCTCAAATATGTGAATGACCCATGGGCTCTTGCTGGGTTGTGTCTCCCGTCACGCCCTGGCCAGATTCGCAGTGCTTCCTGTGTTCCTAGAAGCTGATGAAGAAACAGGACAGAAAACTTGGTCAAAATCCTGTAGCATAGGAATAGGAAAACACAGCATCTCTTCATTGTTGAATAAAATGGCAGTAGAATAATGCAGTGACAAATTGGTGCGTGGTGAGGCTCAGCTCTGATGTAAGACTTCTCACAGAGCTGAGCTGTGGTGTCTGCGCACTCGGAGCGTTTGTGCCACTGTAATGAGAGTTATTTGCTGAGGGGGGCTGCATGGAAGCAGTCCTGAGACCAGGTGTTTTGGCACCAAAGCACTGTCCTTTCCAAAGTACCAGTGAATTTATACTGCTGTAAATACTGCTGATACTTTACTTTGCTCCAAAACAGAGCAGCAGCTATTGGTCAGCTGTGCTCTGTACCTTCAGTCACTCGGTTACCTGTGTAAGGATTATTCTGTATAAAAATAGGATTGACTTGTTTAACCTGTCTGCACCCTGAAACAGAAAGTGGGTTCACTGGGGATGTTGTACAGTATGGGTGTGGGGTGGTTCCCCTCATCCCTGCTTACGTGTGTTGGTCACATGATGGTGTCACACCTGGGTCACTGACCTTCTGCAAACAGATATCACACTGGCTTGTGCTCGTGGGGGAGCTGCACCTTAAACAGGAGTCCCACAGGAAAAAGTCACTCCTCACCCTTATTTTCCACCTTTAAAGAAAAATAAAATTCCTAAAGCTTTCCAGTTTTACACTAGATAGGTGCTGGTCTGCTTGGTACTGTTCCTGGTGAGCTGGAGCTGTACTACCCAGCATGTGCTTGTTTAATACACTGACAGTGTTAAAAAGGATGCAGCCCTCCTCACTTGCCTCCTCCTTTGTCCTCTCACAAAAGCTATGCAATGTGCACTGGTGCTCCCTGCTGCCTTTTCACTGATTCTGGTATATAAATTTGCTCAAAAAATACCCTGATCTAGCCAAGAAAAGCCCAAGCTGGTGTGTTTACACGGAGCTGACAGGCTATTATCAGCTCAGCAAAAGGTCCTGAGCATCAGCCCTGGTAGCAATGATAAGCTTGAAGTCCCTGATGCTGTTAAGTCAGCTCAGGTGCAGCAAGGCACCTGAATTTACTTTCCCCCTGCCTCAGGAGGGGTGTGTACCTTCCACACCTGGGGAGCACCAACACACACCAGTCAGACCATCAGGGAAAGTTTCCTGTGCTGGCTGTGGAGGCAGCCTGGGAGCCTTACCCTGCAGTCTGGTGGGGGCAGAACAGCCAGCAAAGCAGGCAGTGTAGGCTCTGAACCCCTTTGAAGCCCAGTCTATAAAGGCTGTAAGCTTTGCATGTTTGTAACTTTGCCAAATTAGTAGCTCTCCAGTTATTCTTGGACATCTGGTGACTTCAAGTATTCTGTTTTCTTCCTCCAGAGACTGGAGAAAGAGGAGACTGTCCTTGAAGGCCTACCTGTGAAACACCTCTTAAAATATGCCTTTACTCTTTGTATTCTTTTCAGGGCAGTACTAAAGGCCTCATTTCACCTGAAGCGGAGACACCTGCAACTAACTCAGAAACCCCAGAAGATGAGAACTCTGGTGAGAGCCCAGAGGACCAAGAACAAACCAACGTTAACTCCGAAGGGGAAGACAAACTGCCAGAGGAAAACAGCTTTGTATCTCCAGGAAGCTTTCAGCTTGTGCCTTCCGAGTGGGGCACCATCCTGCGCAAGGTCTGGAGGCGTTACATGAGAAGGGGCTGCAGGAGGACAGCTGAGTCTTCTCTACTAGCAAAGCTAGGGCAGAATCCTGCTTCTCGGCAGAAGGCCCGCTCTGGTGCTCGCAGTCGAGGGGTGCTAGGAAATCGTAGGGTGAGTGTGAAATGATCGTGTTCTCGCTGTGATTGCAGTGAAGTTTTTAACTCTTCCTTGAGTGATAGGTGCTGTTTTCAGGCAGGGCGCCAGGGAAGAGGAGGCTTTGCCTTAAAAATGTAGTAAAAAGCATGGGAAGTGATGTCTTTGGAAAGCAAACTTCAGTCTCCCGTTTCATCTGCTCTGCCTCTCTCATCTCCCTGATCAATATTTACACAGACGCCGTTCTTTTGCAATAGCAGCAAACGTGTGGCCTTGTTGCTTCACTCGGGGCTAGCAGCATGGCTGTTTCAGCATGCACTTTACCCAAAAACTTTGAGCTGGGCTCTGAAATCTGCTCCCTCTCCCTTCCTGGTGTGTGTGCTGCAGAAGCTCAGGAACCATCATGAATGAAGCGCACTGATGTGTTGGATTAATGGCCCAAATTTGTATTACAGGTACGAGATCGAAGGTATCGAATAATTGTTAAAGATCTCTCTCAGAAAGGTAAGTATTCTGTAAATTGGCAGTGCTTTGAGTTTGGTTTTGTCCTGTTGACTAAAGGAATAGTGCAGGGAGGCTGAGGAGTATTGCTTAGAGCTATGAGGCTTTCAGTTTATTATAACATATGCTGAAACAGGATTATTACTACTTTTGGGAGAAGCTGTAATCCCTGTGGTAAATTGTTCTCCTCCAAAGCATGGCTCTTCTGCACAGGAGGATAGTGCAGTCATGCTTTGAAGAATAAGAATAGTACAAAACCCTTTTTTTTTTTGGATGTTTTCAACAAGTCTGTACCTCAGCCGTGTACTCTGCCTTAATGAGTGAGGTGTAGGTCAGAGTAGATCTTTCTGTTAAACGTCTGCCCACGTGGGAGACTGTGTTGAAGCCCCATATGTCTACCTGTGCCCAGCAAGGTGATGTTCTGGATGTCCAAGCAAGGGGTTTTGATGATGCTGGTCTTGGCATGGCACCCCTGTGCAGTAGCATAGTGAAGTGGTTAAAGCCAACTGTTAAGTAGCCCTGTTAAGTTGAAGTGAAGACATGCAGGCCAATGAAACCTCCCTCAAAACCACCTTTATGGAGTGGTGCCTCATCTTAAGAGACTGCTTTTGAGATTGATACCTTCAGCTTCTTTCAGGATCACTCCAGCAGGAAACCTATTTGTCCTGCTGCTTCTTAGGTGCCAGAGCTGGCCTTGCTGCTGGTGTTTGGTGTGTGCAGGTATCAGCTGGAAATTAATGGGAAAGCATGTATGAAAAAAAAATATGTATTTTAAACCCTAAGTTGATGTGTGTTGTGTGTATTTTCTTTCAGAACTGAGATATAGCTTTTGGACCTTTATAAAAGAAGTACCACCCAGAAAATGGAGGCAGCTGATGAGAACTCATCTGCTTGAAAACGATCTTGCTAAAATTATTCAAGACTTTCCTAATGATACAGAAGAGCAATCTTATCAGATGCTTCTCACCTGGAAAAACACACTGGGAGAGAAACAAACTATTATTAAGCTACTGGATGAGTTACAGTCTCTAGACAGCAAGGCTTATGATAATGTATTGAACATTTTAAAAAGTAGTAACATTATAAGTAAATTAGAAGCTACCGATTAATGTTTACAATGAGCTTCAGAAATGCTTCTGTGTGCATACATGTTTACAAACTTCCTGTAAACAAGGAATGTCAACAAACTAGTGGAAGTGAGGGCATGGACTTGATATCCTCCTCACCTTCACCCGGGGAGCTGGGAGGGATTTAACACCACCAGTGTTGGCATGGACTCCAGCCGTGATGTTCGCTAAGGCCCTTTGAGTTTTCTGACATTAAACTTGGGCGCTGGATGCCAGCTTGAGAGCGAGGAGCTCCGGCTCGTGCTTCCCTTCCTGTGAGGCAGGAACAAAGAGGCTGCTGCTGTTTTTGAGCATATTGCAATGCTTTGGTTTCTGAAGCGATTGTGTGTCCAATTTGTGTCGGTATGCTCCGAGTTGTTACGTTTGAAGCATAACAATAAAAGTCTAGTTGAGGCAGATGCTGGTGTTGACTTTTGGCCTTTGCTTTCCTGAGGGTGGGAGGGGAATAAAATCATAGGGGAGACCACAACTGGAGGACTGTGCCCAGCTCGGGAGTCTCCAACACAAGACGGACAAGGACCTGTTGGAACAGGTCCAGAGGAGGGCTGTGAAGACGATCAAAGGGCTGGAAGGAGGACAGGCTGAGAGAGTTGGGGCTGTTCAGCTGGGAGAAGGCTTATGTCGGCCTTCCAGTATCGGAAGGGGGTTCACAAGCTGGGGAGGGACTTTTTACAAGGGCTTGTAGTGATAGGATGAAGGGTCATGGGTTCAGATTGGACGAGGGGACACTTAGGTTAGCTATAAGAAGTTCTTCACTGTGAAGGTGGCAAGACACTGAAGGTTGCCCAGGAAAGGTGTGGATGCTCCACCCCTGGCAGCATACAAGTGACTTGGTCTAGTGTGAACTGCTCCTGCCCAGGGGATTTTTTATTTCTTCTGTGAGATAAAAAATTGGGTTTTTACAAGAATCATCTGTGTATGATCTATGAGAATCCTCAATCTACGAGA
>NW_008589734.1:9859-10079 GCF_000691845.1 Merops nubicus
AGGAGGGTTCGGCGGCCCGCCGTGAGGGCCGCGCCTCTGAGGGGGAGCGGCGTTTTGGCGGGAAGCAGGGAAAGGCGTGGAGGGGGGGAGGGGCGGTGCTGCCCGTTGCCGTGGTGACGCGGGGCGCCGGGCGGAAGTGACGTCAGGACGGGCGGGGCGAAGCTTCCGGACACGCTGTTGCATCAGCTCGGCGAGCTGGAGGGAGGCGGCGGGATGGCAG
>NW_008589735.1:0-893 GCF_000691845.1 Merops nubicus
CGGCCCCGCCACCTCCGCCACCTCCGCCACCTCCGCCCCCGCCCCGCGGCTCTGTCGCCGGCCCGGTGAACTGCAACCGCCGGGATTCGCGTCTGCCGCCGTCAGGAGGCGTTTGTGTTGAGCCGGAGACACTGAGAATCTTTAGGGCTGGAAAAGACCTCCAAGATCATCAAGTGCAACCATGAACCAAACACTACCATGACCACTAAAACAGGTGCTGAAATGCCACATCCACATGTTTTTTGAATGATGACTCCACTGTCTCCCTGGGTAGCCTGGTCCAGTGCCTCACCACTCTTTCGGTAAAGAAATTCTTCCTAATATCCAATCTACACCTCCCCTACCACAACTTAAGCACATTTCCTCTCATCCTATTGCCAGTTACTTGCGAGAAGAGACCATCACCACCTCACTACAACCTCCTTTCAGGTTGCCCTTCTCTGGATGTGCTCCAGCACCTCAGTGTCTTTCTTATCCTGGGGCACCCAAAACTGAACCCAGTGTTCAAGCTGTGGCCTCACTGTTGCCAAGTCCAGGGGACACAAGCACTTCCCTACTCCTGCTGGACACCATTTTTGATACAGGCCAGGATGCTGTTGGATGCCTTGGCCACCTGGGCACACTGCTGGCTCATGTTCAGCCGGCTGTCCACCAGCTCCCCAAAGTCCTTTTCTGCCAGGCACTTTCCAGCCACTGTTCAAAAACTGGAGCGCTGCCTGGGGTCGTTGTCACCGAAGTGCAGGACCCGGCACTCGGCCCTGTAGAGCCTCATGCAGCTGAGAGGAGCACACACCGCCCAGCCGGAGAGCACCCAGCGTGCGCCGGCGGGGCCGTCGAACGAACGCAGCAGCGGGCCGGGACGGCGTCGGACCGGCTACTCCCGGGGTGAGCGC
>NW_008589736.1:0-396 GCF_000691845.1 Merops nubicus
CCCTGGCAGGCTGCAGAAGGAGGTCAAGCTGGCACAGAAAGCAGACTACTCAGCACAGCGAGCGGCCAGCCCCCTGCCCTATGACAAGATCTCGGTAAGATGCCCATGTCCCTCCCTGGGGGGTGTTTGGCACTCGGGCCAGGCATGTGCTCTGCTTGGGGGGATTCCGACACGGCGTGGGACACCCACCCACCGGGCTGGGGGCTCTCCAGAGCGTGACCTCCACGCCTGCCCTCGCTGTCTCCACAGCCCGGGGACAAGACGCTGGCTCAGAGCGCCCAGATGTACCACTACCAGCACCAAAAGCAGCAGATGCTCTCCATGGAGAAGTAAGGGGCCCCAGGAGCCCAGCTGCTGGTCCGTGCCCTGCCGTCACCCAGGGTGCCCTGAGTCGCC
>NW_008589736.1:546-1090 GCF_000691845.1 Merops nubicus
CGGCCGGGGGTTCCTGTGGGCGTGGGTTGGGCTCAGACACGGGTGTGGGCACGGGGTGGGCTCGGACACGGGTGTGGGTCCCTGCGAGGAGCCCTCTGAACACAGTTTGATCAGACACCGAAATGGTCCAGCACCTCTGCTTCCCTCATGCACGCTGGCCAGGTCCCACTGGAGCTCTCCTGTGGGCAGGAGCGGGTGCCCTGGCATGGGTGCCCCATGGTCCCAGGAGCAGCCCTCGGCAGACCCAGCCCACCCCCACGGTGCCAGGGACGTGGTCACCTCAGGCTCCAGGGCACCGAGACCGAGGGGCCCGTGGGGGTCCTGGTGCCTCCCCAGCACCTGGACCAGGGACCTGTGACCCCTCAAAGCCAGAGGGGACCTTCCTGGCTGGTAGGGGACCCCGGGGAAGAGCAGCTCCTAACAGCCCTGGGTACAAAGAGCACAAAGAGCCGGGAAAGGAGCTTTTCACATGGTAATGCCTGCGGAGCCTGCCCATCAGGGCCCAGATTAAGGGTCATCATTAGGTCTTTACAGGACCATTAAA
>NW_008589737.1:0-283 GCF_000691845.1 Merops nubicus
AGAAGAATTAAAAAACAGGCACAAAAGACAGATCCCTGTATCAGCTCAGCTATGTCCACACGGCGGCGGGAGAGGACCTACCACTGCTCTGGATTTGCTCACCACTGCTGGGAAGAGTAGAAATTGTATTTGCAGTAACAGCAAATGCAAAACAATGTATGACCCCTTTTCTGCATTACCAAATCCCCTTGCCTGCTTTCTCAAGGAAGAAAAGTGAACATCAGAGCAGAGATTTAGTCCAGTCAAGGAGAAAGCAAGGGGGAGGCGGAAGGCAGGACAAACG
>NW_008589737.1:333-2702 GCF_000691845.1 Merops nubicus
AAAAAAAACAAAAAACGTTTCAAAGGAGGAAGAGGTAAGAAAAGGAGGAAAAGGAGGAGGAAATAACGATCCAAATTCAGGTAGGAAAAGGAATAAAAATGCACTGCTGTCACTGCTAAGCAAGTATCCATCCCTGTGTTAAGTGATTGGCACAGGTAAAGCTTGCTACAGCAGCACAGAACAAAGTTAGTCATTGCTGGACTGAACATTCCCACTGAAAGACAAAGGTATCCAGTGCCTGACACAGGAGCCCAAGGACCTCAGCTGGACCTGTGGAATTAAACTGCTTTTTTGCTACAGATTTCTGGGAAAGACTGTGAGACACTTTTAGGTGGGGAGAGGACAGAAAGCATTTCCAGCCAATATTTCTTTGAGAAAGGTATGAGTAACCAAGGAGAGAGACAAGTCCTCTTGACAAGTCCTGCAGAGTGGTAGATTAAATTTAAAACAAAACAATACTAGGAAGTTTTGTGAAGAAGTCACCTCTAGGAAGGTGACACAACTGGCAGCCCAGCTGAAGTGCCTTTACACGAGTGCACGTAGCCTGAGCAACAAACAAGAGGAACTAGAAGCTACCATGATGCAGGAAGGCTGTGACATAGTGGCTGTTACTGAAACCTGGTGGGTTGAATGTTATGACTGGAACGTGGCTATCAAAGGCCACAGGCTACTTAGAAGGGGTAGGCGCAGAAGAAGGGGTGGAGGTGTTGCCCTCTATGTTAAGGAATGGACAAACTGTGAAGAGTTTTCCCTGAAGAACAGCCATGAGAAGGTTGAGAGCCCATGGGCAAGAATTAAGGACCATGACAATGAAGGGAGCCTTGTGGTTGGTGTTTACTACAAGCCACCTGCTCAAGGAGAGGCTATTGATGAAGCCTTCATACTCCAGCTCCAGGAGACACCACACTCTCAGGTTCTCATCCTGCTGGGGGACTTTAACCACCCTGATATTTGCTGGAAAAGTAGCACGGCAAGCTATAGGCAGTCCAGGAGATTCCTGGAGTGCCTGGATGACAACTTTTTAAAGCAAGTAATAGACAGCCCTACCTGAGGGGACGTGGGTTTGGACCTAATAGTAGCCAATGCAAGTGAACTCATTGGGGACATGAAGATTGGAGGCAGCCTGGGCTGCAGTAACCATGCACTGGTTCAGTTCACTGTGCTAAGGGGTATAGGACAGATGAAAAGCAAAGTGAGCACCCCAAATTTTAGGAAGGAAAAGTTCAGGAAGGCAAACTTCCAGCTCTTCAAGGAGTTGCTTAGCAGGACTCCTTGGGAGGCAGTTCTTAGAGGTAAAGGAGCAGGGACAGAGCTGGCAGATCTTTAAGGAGGCTTTCCATAGAGCACAAGAGCTCTCAATATCCATGTGTAGGAAATCAGGCAAGCAGGGAACAAGACCATCATGGCTGAGTCATGAACTACTGGTTGAACCAAAGAACAAGGTGAAACTGCACAAACAGTTAAAACAGGAACAGGTATCCCGGGCGGAATACAGGGACATGGGCTGGTTATGTAGGGATAAAGTCAGGAAGACCAAGGCACAGCTAGAGCTGAACATGGCAAGAGATACAAAGAAAAACAAAAAGGGATCCTATAAGTGTCTAAATCAGAAAAGGTAGGTGTACACCCCTAGTGATAAACGATGATGAATTAGTAACAATGGACAAGGAGAAGGCTGAGGTACTCAATAATTTCTTTGCCTCAGTTTTCGCTGGCAACCCTTCTCTTCACAGTCCTCAAGTTGGTGGCTCACAGGACAAGGACCAGGTAGACAAAGTCCCTCCCACTGTAGGCAAGGACAAGGTTCACAACTACCCAAGGAACCTGAGCATAAACAAGTCCATGAGACCAGATGGTGTGCATCCCAGAATACTGAAGGAATTGGCTGATGCAGTTGCTGAGCCACTCTCCATAATATTTGAGAAGTCATGGTAGTCAGGTGAAGTCCCTAGTGACTGGGAAAGGGGCAACATTGTGCCCATCTTTAAAAAGGGTAAAACAGAAGACCCTGTGAACCACCGACCTGTCAGACTCACTTCTGTGCCTGGGAAGATCATGGAACAGATCCTCCTAGGGGACTTGCTGAGGCACATGGAGGACAGGGAGGTAATCCTAGGCAGTCAGCATGGATTCATTAGGGGCAATTCCTGCCTGTGACTGCCTTACTCAACAAAGGAAGACCTATGGATGTTGTCTATGTGGACTTGTGCAAGGCCTTTGACACGGTCCCCCACAACATCCTAATCTCTAAATTGGGGAATTACTCATTCGATGGGTGTGCTGTTCAGTGGATAAAGAACTGGCTGGATGGTCACATCAAGAGGGTGATGGCCAATGGCTCTATGTCCAGATGGAAGAAGGTGATGAGT
>NW_008589738.1:0-492 GCF_000691845.1 Merops nubicus
AATGGAACAAGGTACTCTCTGCTCTGGTGCTCAGAAATTTTACTTTTCATAATTTCATGTCTTGGGGACGTTACATTCCTTTTATTCAGACTGAATATTCAGATCCTTTGCAAGAAACAATATATGTGTTTTAGTGGCCTGTTAGTGTACTAGAAAATTTTGTAAAAGAAGCTGTTTCTCAACAGAACTTCATGAAGTAGGAAAATGCAGCTGCACAGCTGCAAAAGCAAGGCAACTAAATCTCTCTGCTAGTTCAGGCTAAATCACAAGACCTTGCATGAAAACTTGGAGCAGGGACCTTAGTATTATTTAAACCCCAGAAATGTTCTTTAACATCTCCTAAAGCAAAGAAGAGCTATTTGCAAATATTCTTAGGGGAAGGAATTGCCTAACAGAAAGAAAGAAATTCTCCACAAAATCAAAACCAGGTCTTTTGATTCCAACAATCAGTTTACCTAAATAACTGTAATCTTGTGGTTCTAGCATCACTCA
>NW_008589739.1:0-37562 GCF_000691845.1 Merops nubicus
CCTGCTGAAGCAGCGTTGGAGGCACACCAGCATTCAGTCTCAGTTCAAACATTGGTCCTTAAGCAGCTTGCACAAAGCCCTTAGCACATGTTAGCATCTGCTGTGAGGGGACTCCATGTTAGCAGGTCCCAAAGCTGTCCAAGGACCCAAGACACAAGACTCCTGGCGGTGACATTTTATGACATGGGAACAAGGCACTGTCATTCCAAGTTATTTCACTCTCTTGCTTTAAAATTGTATTTTTTCCTGCAGTATGTAGTTGAGCTTATCTTCTAGGATGGTCTGAGTGAATTCTGCTGGACTGGGATGATTTATCTTCTCCCGCAGCCTAGTGCTGAGTTATGGGCACTGGGAGGCTGCACTGTATCACACTCTCTAGTTAAGGTTCCTTGGCCCAGTTTGTAGTGCCTGGTAAACACTGCGACATACATGCCATAACTAACTCGTGTGCCACTGATACTGCTGACAGGTAACAAGTTCAGCAAATAGTGTTTTCCTTGGCTATTTAACTCCAGCATATTTATCAGGGTTGATCCCAGGAGTTCAGATTCATGCTCTGAGTTTTTTCACAGCTGTAGCCTCTGTGGGTGACCTGTCTGTGTGCCCCAGTGAGATCAACATCCAGAGGAACCAGGAGAAAGAGCTCCTACTTCTAAAAGCTCTGTCTGTTCACAGCAGTCTCATTTGCAAACACATGCAAAGAGCTTTGCTGGGCCAGCAGTGTGCCAGGGTGGCAGTAGATTAATCTTGCACCGGAACCATCTATGTATTAACTCAGTGCCAGAAACAATTCTCAAGTAACATTTAAGAGTTGATATTACTCTCTGAAGGCAAAAGAATTTTAATGTTTAGCTGACACACTTTGTCCTTTCTCTCAATCTTGCTATTATGCCTGAGGATTACCTAATGCATTAGCTGAATGTTCAGACAAGCATGTCAAACAACGTTTTAGACAAAGAAAATCACACTCTCATAGATTCCAAATTTCAAGAAGCACTTCTGCTTAATAACACTCCTTGTGCCTCAAGTCTTATATATTCCTTTCAACCTATTTATGAGCCAGCTCCTTCTGGGTTGCAAGCAGCGATTTCTGTGTCCTCTCTCATCATGGCACAGCCCTAGAGCCAAGCTTTACCCTTGCATTTCAAACTCCTAAAAAGGCAGAAGGGTTTCTGCTGTTAAGTGGGCATGAGATAACAGTACTGTAAATTCAGCAAGGATTTTGGTTTCTCTCAAGATAGCTGAACCGAGCTATAAGCAGGAGAATTGTTTGGTGCAGAGGGGAGAGCACTTGAGTGGGGCCGAGAAGAGCTGAGTTCTAGTTCTGCTCTGTCACTCGTGTTGGATGCCATCAGGAATGACATCTGATGGCACATTGCACTTGTCTTTCTTGTTTGTTTGTATTAGGAATTGGGGGGAGGGGGGGGAGAGGAAATCTTGCCAACGTTAGATTTGTACATTAATTATAGCAGTGTCCTGTGTTGTCCCAACACAGGGTACACACCCAAACTCAGAGCCATTTTTGTATATTGAAGGAAATTCACAGCAATCTTTACAGTAGCACACTCTGCTTTGAAAATATTCTTAATTATATAGCTCACTCCAGAAGTGTTGCTCAGTCTTTAAATATTGAGGCTTTTCTGACTGCAGGCAGTGGTCAGGTGATCATATGAGACAGTTCAGATTTAAAAAAAAAAAAAAAAAAAGATTAAAAATTCCATGTCTGTTAAAAAAAAATATTACTCCTGGTTTTTAAATTAGATGCCTGTTTAAATAGCTTCTAAATCTGGATCTTAGTCATTAATATCTTTAATTTTCTTGGATTTTTCTCTAAAAAAAAAAAAAATATAAAGCAATTATCCCACAGACTCAAACCTCTTCTTTTCATTAAATGCTACGTAGTAGAAACACAGACTTCAAGTAAAGACTGACTGTAAGACTGCACCTTTGTAAAAGGAAAGAAAGAGAGGACATAAAATGTTTATTTTTTCCATTGGCAATCTATTACTTTCTCTATATGCAATCTGTAATTTAAAATATTTCGTACACAGAAAAGGAATTATCTGGATTGTCATTTGGTACTATATAAGTATTAAACAAAGAGAAAAAAGTGGGTTCATGAACCAGACTCGGTGCTAAGAAGTCAATAGCTAATGAATACTGGTACAGCGAGTGTAACTCCCATTGAGCAACCGAGTCAGGTCCTAGGTAACCTCCTAGGCAAATTTTCCTCATCTTTCTCCAAAAGGCAAACTAGACAGCTTTTGTTCCATACAGTAGGCTCTCTTCAGCATGCCATCTAAAAGCCTCTCCTTAGGGAGAAATCCTTGCCCTATTCAATTCACAGCAGACAGGTTTTCAGCCTTTATATTTGGATTCAAAGCAGTGGGGTATTGCATAAAGAAAATGCTAGCATGCAGGGCATCCTCATTTGTTAAGCCTATTGATCTATTGGCTTATAAAACAGCTGTTTCTGGCGATACTGGTCCATCTTCTAATGGCTTTCTTTTTGTTGTTGGCTTCTGCAGAATGCTGAGGAGAGCAGTTCTCATTTCCTCTTGTTGTTTTTGGATGTGGAAAAAAGCTCTGAAATGTGAACTCAAAAGTTTTTACTCTCTGAAAATAAATATACACAATATACTTTTATCTTTTCCACTAGATACGGATCTCATCTTTCAGCAGTCATGAGACTGAGATCTTGACCTCTTCCACATTGCTGGTATTACATAAAATCTGGGAATAATTTTTCTAATTGAAGGTAATTGGTATAAGAAGAGATATTTTAGAATTAAGGCTTCTTGGAACAAGTCAACTAAGGGTGGATTCTCTTTTCTTGAAAGGCTTCAATCAAGGTAAAATAGCTTTCTCCCTGTGATATTGTTACTAAAGCAGAAGTGAGGGTCTGATGCAGGATGCAGAGCTTCAGATTCTTCATTAGGAACATGCCAGCAGTGAGACCGTGATCCTTGCTACTACCAGCATTGCACATCAGCTCTGCCTGGACTATAAAGCTAATTCCAGCAGAGATTTCTCTGGTTTTCATACTGATAACATTTTTCTCCTCTGTGCTCTCAGGCTGGCCTGAAACCAGCACCAAGCCTAAGGCTTCTCTTGAAGTTGGCATGACTTGGAAAAGCTCAGTTAAAGAAGTGAAAGTATTTGCTACAAATTAATGAAATAAGAATCTTTCAATGAAAATTCCCTTGAAATAAGAACATCAACAAAACCTTTTTTTAAAATTGAGGTCAATATGAAATATTACTGTGTCAAATACTGAAAATGCAGACATGGGATAAAAATAAGAGAGATCTCCGTTCTCAGAGTGGTAGTTAAAGCCACAGAGAAGTTAAAAACAATATCATAAGGAAAATGCATACATTAATTCTGCTAACAGCACTCTTACTAAGGCTGAGTTGTCAATTTAATTTCTCCTTAGCTTCTCAGCAAAGGACCTGATATACCAAGCAGAACTAAAACTATATAGAAGATTTCTGTCTCTTTAATGCCATTAAAGTATTCCATAGCTTTCAGTTATATACTTTACTTTCCTGGAGCTTTTTTTTTTTTTCCTTTGAACTCCTGGTATTACATGTTTTTCTTTAAATCACCTCTAGGCTCTACAGAATATTTGCACAGCTAGTGATCCAAAACCTCTATCCCTCTGGCATTGTTATGGCACAATGTGTGCATCCCATGATCTGAGTTTTGGCCTTTTCCGTCTCTGCCAGTGAGTTCTGTATTGAGTCATGTGCAAGAGACACATTTCTACTGCAGCACAGGAGGAAATTTCAAGGGGCGAGAGCTGTTGATCTTCAGCAGTGCTTGTGTGTGGTCAAAACTTGTATCGGTATGGCCTGGAGTCTATGCAGTACATGAGCAGTGGGACTGAAGGGAATAGAAAACACGTGCAAGTGGAAAGTCGCTCTGCCAGTGGTTAATGGCTGCTGTGGATGGTGGCTGATGTGAAGGAAGTTGGAAGGTGTCATATAAACTCTGACTATGGCAGAGCTAAGGGAAAGCATGATCATGGGAATATGGAGGAGGTAGTAAGGCAAGTAGTCACTTAAATACAGAATCTGGAGTGTTTCTTTGGGAATCTTCCTGTTTTCTGGAGCTCTGTGGAGGGTGCTGCATATGGAGTTGTCTGCCAGGTGAGGCTGGGCATTGACTTGAAGAGATTTCTTCCTCCAACCTATGTATTTTACTTTCAGTAGATTTATGAACTGTAAGTTCATAGAGGGCAAAGGACAGGATTGATTTGGTCTCATTTATGTAAATATAGTTGTGGATAATCTGCACTGATGCTGTTCAGGCAGGTGATGTGCCAGAATGCAGTAGTGTACTGTCTGGAGTGCTGCTCCCTTATAGTGATTAATGAGTTGTGCATCACAAGTAAAATTAAATTGATGTAATAGAATATGACTGCTGACTGCTGAATGATTTTTCCCTGTGAAGACATGATAAAGAAAAGAGGACTGAATTATGACCCCAGAGGAGATATTTCTGTTGCTTGGATGCTGCCTCACGTTAGTGCAGTTGTCACACTGAGTTCTTACTGCCCCCACCTGTGGAAAAGGCAGAATATAATAGCTAGCAAAAGAAAATTTGACATAAAACATTCTAGCACCTTAATTAGCCTTCTTGAGTGCTCACTACCTATAGGTTGTTAACGTTTTTCAAGATACTGTCATGTAGAAGTAAAATGTTTATCTTATCAAGGAAATAATTTTTTCAGCCAGGAGCTGACATCTCTCTCTCTCTAATGGTAGTTTCTTAAAATTTCCTTCGACTCTGGGAGACTGCCTCTCAATTTTTGCTGACTTGGGTCTTCCCTGAATTGCAACCAAATTTCAAAACAAGGGAAAAATTAATTCTTGCTAACCTTGGTTTTCAGCCAGGTTTAATC
The DNA here is from genome assembly GCF_000691845.1 of Merops nubicus. Classification (NCBI taxonomy): domain Eukaryota; kingdom Metazoa; phylum Chordata; class Aves; order Coraciiformes; family Meropidae; genus Merops; species Merops nubicus. Next base: position 4,907 of record NW_008589739.1, read on the forward strand.
CTGGCTTGAATTACGTGTTACTTGTCTTTTCCGGCACCCATTTCTAAATGTAATGAGTAGATGATCAAGAGGTTTAACTCTGAGAAGTGACCTGTCAAGGGTGCAAGTGCTGCTGAGATTTGGGACATTTGCTCTCTGTTGTTGCCAGCAAGTATTGCAGCTGTGGACAGAGGCAGCACTGAAGACAGGCTGTCTTGTTTAAAAGAGCTTTCTCAGAAAAGGTGTATCTGTTCATTTGAAAAAAGTAAAACATGAGCAGCTGCTTTTAAAATGTGACACTTGTTGGAAGCACTTGCAGACTTCATGGTAATTGCTCAGGAAACTTTCTCTGAAGCCTTAACTGTGTAGTGGAGCCTTTTCCATTTCTTATTGTACTGCATGACTCTACAATTGCCCCCGCAGCTACCTAAGAGGTGACAACAGTGGATGAATTTCACCAAAGACCCCAATTTTTTATTTGGTAGTTGAATTTTAGCAAGAAATTTCCCAGAGATCTGAGTGTTTCACACAACTCTGGTTTCATCAGTGTGAAAATATAGCAAAGGCTAAACAAAGGAAAGAAGGTGGCACAAACTTTGCAAGGGATTCTTCTCACCTTGAAGGACATTTTAAGTCATTTGAATAGTGTCAGATTTTTGATTACATGATCCCAAAAAAGTTGTAATCCTAATGTAATTGTTTCTAATGTGCCTAATGCACTCTGAAAGAAAAACAAAACAAACCAAACCAACCCAACCAACCAAAATAAAACACACACACCAAAAAAGCACCAAACAAAAAAACCCCAAGCTGCCAGTGGAGAGTTCCTGCCTATGGAGAGTTTGCTGATGTCATAAATTTGTTGTCATTTATGTTGCATTAGAAATGGAGTTGGACTTCAAATGGCAGAGGAGCTTCCAGATCTGATTTGATCTTTGATTGAATGCAAAACACTTAAACTGATCCATGTTACTCAAAACCAGTATTTTTTTCCAGCAACATTCCATCTGTAATGATTAGACAAAATTTATACATTAAGAGATCAAGTGGCTGAGTTCCTTTTTACTTTAAATATGTGCTAATGAGAATGAAAGCTGGACTGTAAATCATTAAATGCTATTTCTTCCTTATTGTTTTAAAAATTAACATTGTGGCCTGTAAATTATTCACTAATTCTTTCACTTTCTCCTCATCAACAGTTCTTTTTTCACTTTTGTTCTTGTACTTCTTGCACAGCATAGAACAACAGTGCTGGGCTATGACAAGGATGAGGTGATTCCTCCAGCTGCCCTCAGACTCTGACCTGCTTTGGAACATCTAATGTACACTGGCACTTGGTGAGACCTACAGCCTGAAAGGTCCAAGTGCCACCTCATAGACAAGCCCGCTCAAGATGTGAAATAGATACTCCTGGTTCAGCATTGTGCTGTTTCTGCAACTTTATCTGCTGATAGAAGGAACAAAAGGGTTAATTAAAAGTGGACAGGTTATGTGGTCCCCCCAGAAGGATGACATATATAGAATAAGAAGTGTTTATCAGAATTCTGGGGTTATAGCTATAGCCATTCTTGGGCCAGGCACTAGATCATCTAAAGTGCTAGTCTTAGAAAGAAAGGAGCAATTAGGATTCAGAACTTGTTTTAAGGAGTATTTTGATTTTTTTTTATTTCATCTCAAGTTCTACGTTCCATGTTGCCATTAAGCAAGAAGCTGTTCTTCATCTAAGCCTGATCATTCTCCTCCTGTTCTTCAAAGAACTTGAGTTCATATTTATTTATCCTGTGCTGTTGTTTTGAGTTGTTTCTGAGGTTTCATTCTGATGATTACAGCATGTTTGTTTGATTTGGCTGTACAATATTAAATATATCCCTCTGGAGGAACAATATGTTTTCTTGTTGGCATGGATTTTTTTTCTTTCCTTTCAGAATTCATCATTTTTGTGTGGTTAATGCTTATTAGCTGTTTGTTCAAGAAACTTAGAAAACCCTGGAACGACATAGTTCCAGCTATAAAGGGCATACAGGGATAACACAGGATAACTGTCTAGAGAAAAAAAAAAGTTTACATGAGTTCAGAAATTAATATTAAAAACAGGGGTTTTAGCAACACTGTTATGTTCATTGATCAAGGATGTTAGAGGACATTGGAGATCATCCAACTTCAAAGTTAATATTAGCACGTAATTTGATATTGGAAACAAAACTGTGTGAAGGAAGGGGACAAAGGGAAACAGTTGCAAATTCTTTTTTCTTCATAAAGGGGATTGAGTTAGGAAAAAATAGATCACAAGCAATATTTGTAACTACGTCTTTAATTCAGGAGTGGAAGCTTGTACTGGTGTGCAGTAGCTCTTAGGCTACTGCAGATACTGTTCAGAATTTCTGTTGAGGGGTCCTGTCTGAGTTATAAAACCACTTGTTGATGCTAGTGTGTGCCAGTGGAATTGCCCAGATTTAGCTGACTATTGGTGTGCTGAATTTATCAGTTCCTGGGGAATCATCAAGGCTGCTTGTCTCCAGAGCTGATCAGTTCTCAAAAAATTTCACAACCTACCATCGCAGATCATACTGTTCATCTCTTCAGCTTGCTGTCTGCTGGTAGCCATTTCTCCAACCAAAGCTGTATATAAAGCCTACATAAAACTCATTTGCACATTCCCATGTGGAAGTGGCCCTTATGGCAAGGCCTTACAAAATGTGCAGTGCCAGACTGTGGGCAAAAGGGAGAAGACAGACAGTTAGTTAATTGATTTTAACTCTTTGAGCAAGGCCATGTCTACCTCAGTATTTCTGTGTTGCCTGGTCAAATACAGCAGTGAGCTTGGAGGATCATGAAGCATCACAAGAACATAGATACTGGACTGGAAGGCAATAGTAGGAGGCAAAGAAACATGGAGGGCAAGCCACAGGGCAGCTGAGGGAGGTGAGAGCTTTTGTGAGAAATACAGACATTAGATGTGACAGGACACTGCAGCATTATTTTGTTTTCTCTTTCCCCTTGGATCCCAGTAAAGCTTTATCTCTTCTCACCCCTAGGTCAAGTAGGGAAGAAAAGGCTCTGAGTTATGGGGAGGGCTAGTTTGGTTGCTTTTGCTAGTCTACAAACTCAAGATATTTTCAGTGACCTGAGGAAGTATTTATTCTGGAGCCAAGTACTTTTGCTTCAAGATGCCCCAGGAGGCACTTCCTTGCCTTGGAGTCAGCATTCTCCCCATCTTGTAAATCACATGCATGCCTTGCTACTGGCAACCTACAGCTGAGAGACAGGTCCAAAGCTTCCCCCAAGCCTTGGCTTCCAGAATCACAGTGCTGCTGCTACCCAGACCAACTGTATATTTCTGTTTGGATTTTGCATTAATTTAAGACTCACCAACAGTCAAAATCAAACTTGCCCTCTGCAAACGTGTGTGGGCAAGGAACAGAGGGGTGTGAAATGTATGGCACAGCTCCACAACTCCTGTTCTCCCCCGGGCTCATTTTTCCTGACACTACAGCATCACTTCCTGACTGTAATTGCAAATAAACAATTATCCAGAGAGTATGGCTGGACCACACATGCATATTTTCCACTCTCATGGAGAAAGGCTGTGTTGGCTGGTGGTTATTTATTTTCACAAGAAGCAGTTTGGCTTGTTGTCTTGTATTTAGGGCACCATGTCTCGAGGTGCTGAGCCTTCTCAGCTTGCAGAGGCTGCAGGAAGAATTGAGGTGGGAACCAGCTGCACCCCACAGGTCTTGGGCCTCAGTGTTATTACTTCCAAAAGTTTTTGAGTGTTGATATTTACTATGTGATCTTGAGAAGTCAATAGAAAAGGACAGCAGGAGGTCTACCCAAGGGAAGGAACACTTTCCTTAACCAAACCATGTGATGTACCTTTAAAATTGCAGTTGAAGTTGTTAAACCATCAGCTAGAAGTGTGACATTTATATAGAGAGAAGAAAGTAAATTGAAGCACACAGAGAAACTTCATCTTTCATGCTTGCTATATATGATTCAGTGAGACGTGATTTTTATATGAATTTAACTGATTCTCCTTAGAAAGGTAAAGAGTCATGCTCTGTATCTGTTGCTGTGTGTAAAAGGGGAAAAGTGGCATTCAGCTGGCTGGTCTTTGCCTTCCTGGCCAGGCACCACACATCACAGAGGATCCTCCACTGTGCAGGCTGCTGGTGTGTGCTGGGGCACTTGACAGGCTGAGAGCACCCTGGCTCTGCTACCCACATTACCTCCCCAGCAGCAGACCCAGCCTGGGGACACCTTCCCCTGGCTTTGTATTAGCTTAAACAGCAGCTGACTGCAGGGTACAGGTTAGGGGCTGAGGGTTGTGCTTCATGAGTCTTCTGGCTTTGGTGCAATAGCTGAGCAGAGTAGGGCTGATCCTCCCCCTCCCTCTGCAGCTGAATATAACAGAGATGTGAACCAGGCCCTCAGGGTTTTTTTTTTTTGTGGATTGTCTTTTGAAATCTCTGAGTTTTCTTATTCTTTCAGAGGTTCTGGTCTCAGTACTACATGCAGTTATTTTGCAGAAATTCTCTTTCAACCCTGAAGTTCTGCCCACCCTAGCAACTGAACCTTTGGTACCTTTTGCCTTTATGAAACCTCTGTCCTTCAAGTTTTCTAGGAGAGAAACTTGAGGACTGAGAAAGGGCTTTAAAAATCAACCCTTTCTCAGGCTCATCCAGTTGTTCCTTTATGACCTTCTCATTGTGTGATGCTTATGTGTTATTTATGAGCACTTGGCTGCTCGTTTCCACAAAAAAGATAACATAGTTGAAGCTGAAATGCAATTAGTTATGTGGTACTGCAGAGGGAGGAAGGGGATGAGAGCTGCTGTGCCGGATTAGGCAGCTGCTAGGGTCAGAGATGTGAGGCAGAAAAGATAAGTCATTTGAAGCAATGGAAAGAAAACAGAATGAAATACAAGTCGGTTTTATTTCACCAGGTCAAGGAAACCACCTCACTGTGCACCAGGTGAATATCTGGCTCTGAGCATCTCGTAGCTCTACACCATATCCAGCCCTTCAGGAATCCATTGGCTGCTCAGGGTTTTGCTTCGGTGGTAGCAGGATTTGCCTCCAGCCTTTGAGCAAAACACTTCCCCTATGAGGGGGGACATACACGAATAAAAAGAGTTCAGAAAGAGCTGGGATAAAGCAGATGTCTGCTAAACAAATATACAACTTACTTTCCGTGTGCTGGTTCCCAGTCCTCGGTTGCTGTGAGAGAGGAGCAGCACTGCTTCATTTCAGGAGAACCAGGGTGTGCCTCCCAGGGTGCAGATCTGAAAGGTGCCTGCTCACACTCATGAACCTGGCATTTTTGTTGATAGGACTGACACAGTAACTGCTAAAATTGATCCTAGTGAATGAGGACTATCCTTTGCATACCTTAATGTTATATCTGATAAATTCCTCAAAGAATTCTGGACATCCCATCTCTATGTAAAGCCTAAGGCTAAATGGTTTAATAGGATAAGTATTTTATAAAGCAGCTCTGTAATATTTTAGTTGTCTTCTTTCATTTCAATAACAATCATAAGGGAAGTACACAGGAATTTGCAATCACCATTAATGGAGATAATTCCCCTCATGGGAAACAATATAGAATACCATCACAAGAGCTGCACAGTTTTCTAGCTTTTTTTCTTAATCACAACAGATTGTGTGTCTCTTGCCAAACTTTTTTGTGTGCTGTATAGGAGAAAATAAATCTGGCAAAGAGAAGTTATTTTAATCCTTAAGATAAATGCTTGATGGGGGACAATAAAGGAGTGATTCTGAGTGTCCTAAGGCAGCATCTATATGACTGAGGAAAATTAAATAAAATCATGGCAGCTATTAGCAGTTTAGTGTGTTTTAAATGAGTCCTGAATGATGGGAGAATTAGGAAGCATTTTTACTATTTTTTTCACATTATCATAGCCAACAGGAGGTGTCTCACTTGCTGTTTGTTCCATTTTGATGGTAAATACTACTTTAACAAATATGCAGACAAGCTGCAAAAGAACAGACTTCAGTTACATGGCATCTCTATCTCATATGCTGTATTCATGGATCTCAGTCTACTGCAAAGCACTTGGAGTCATTTCATGGCTGACAAAACCAGATCACAGAGCAGTGATGTGACTTGCCAGAGCTCACACTGCTGCCCCAGCATGAAGAGAAGTTCTGTTTGTCCCAATCCATGCCAAATCCACTAGGCACCCTTTCTTATAGGAGATCAAGGGACAGCACTTTATCAGAGATTTTCCTGACATCTTTGTGGTGGTACAATTCAAAATGTCGTTTGTGTGCATCTTCTCTTGCCTACCTTGAGTTTGGTCTGACTTAGTAGGCCAAATTTACCTGTTTTCATTATTGAAACCCTAGTTAGGCCAAACTTACACAGACAGAGTTTGTATTTCTGCTTGGAGAGAGAAATATGGTCCATTTCAGGAAGGATTAGATAGCCACCCCATATGGAAACAAATTGCCTGCTAAAGGAATGTTAGTGTCCACCTATTTGGGATCCATTAAAAGGTGGTAAAGGTGAGGCATGAAATTATTTCTGGATCCCAATACTTACTTTTCCAAGGTCATAGTCATTCCAGGCTGGAATTTCAACTCAGCAGTTTTGTTAAGCATCTTATTTTAGTGGCAAATCAGATTAATTTAGTTTAAAGCCTAACTTTAGGGAGGGATTCAGCTCTCTGTAACTGGGCCTGAGCAGCAACTAGCAGCAAGGTTAACAAGCCAGGAGAAGAAAATGTTCCTCCTGAATCTTGAGCAACTGATAGGAGGCTTGACATCCCATGCCAGTGACATAACATGTGACCCATACGGAAAAATTATGAATAGCTTTTCTGTTTTGCTTTGCTGGAGGACAGGCAGTGAACAGTGAATCTGATTGTGTTTAATATAGTCAATGAGAGACAACGAAAGGTGGGTTTTTTAAAAAAATCCATGTTGAAGTATTTCATCAAGATAGAATGTCATATAAATTTACTTTCCTTATTGCTTGAGACAGAGCTGAAGCCATGCTCTTACCTGCATTTCCCTGTGGGAACAGCACATCACTTCGGCCATCATGTTTGCAGAGGCTGCCAGCCACCACCGCTCCACCACGAGGGCTGAGAGAATCACTTGCCATGTCCTACTTTTTTTTTTTTTTTCCAGGCACTTTATGTTCTTAAGAAAGCACTAGGCAAGGTTTGGTTTGACACTGTAGATTTAACCAGAGGTCTGTAAGCCTGGCAAGAACCTGGTTTTGTTCCTGGCAGCGTTTTTACGTTGGGGAAAAAAAAAAAAAATCTCTTGGGCTGAATACCAGGTTACAAATGAAATATGGTGTAAGAATGAGGACATGCAGAGGAAGGGGGAGCTTTTAAAAGCCGATTTAACGTTATTTCTTCTTTCTTTTCAAAAAGCTGCAGAAGCAGCTTGCAGTGCTCAGAAGCTCTTAGACTCTGTTTTTCATGTCTTTAAAACATACAGCAGTGGAGATTAATACATTGGTTTGGTTTTTAATGAAGCGAATCTTGGGACTGGATTTGAACAAACACTTTTATTTAAATGCTTTCTTATTTATGGCGCCATGCTTGGAATGTTATACATAGCATTATCTGACTATTAACTCTTATAACAAGAAGGATTTTAGGATTAAATAAATTGCAAGCATTCCTTTTAAATTGCTGGAGCCAAAAGGGTTAGGAGTGTTAGATTATCCAGATGCAGGCATTCCCTCTGCATAGCCCAGTGGCACGTTACAGGGGCTGTGGTGGCTGAGCAGGAGGGAAGAAGTCGCTGGGAGCAGCAATTGGATGTGGAACTTGAATTGCTCATCCTCTACGCACCACACAGGGTAGGTGACCAAACTGTTTCACGAGCTGCAGGCAGAGAGAGGGAATGGTAGCCTTGATTTAGCACAATATAAGCTCCATGCTGGGCAGGTACTTATTGTCATTTGAAGTCAGTCAGACTTGAACCTTTTGTGCTTTGTTTGTGAAGTTGTGGTCGGTATGCCAAGTTACTTCTTTGCATTGCCAGGTAAGAGTCAGCATTATGAGCCGGTGTAATGTGCTAACACGAATGATTATTCCAGGAGCTGTTTTGGGAGCAGCACATTTCCATTGTGGGGCTGGTCACAGTTGTCTTTTGAGTGCAGAAAAATACCTGATTTCTCTTTTCGTTAACTGCAATATAGCAACTCACTCATGTAAAAGTGTTGTGTAAAAGTGTATGCATAAACTGTCTGGATTCAACTGCCCATCACACCTGTGTGTCCCCACCTCCTCTTCTGGAAATCAGTTATGGTTCCAGGCCAAACCCTCTCCCTTTTAAGCTTGTGGGGACTGACTTTAGCAGGACCTGAATTTGTCTCCCTTCTCAAGCACGTTATTGCTTCAAAACATTATGCTTGAACTGGGGAGTTTTATGAGGCTGATACTGGCTTTGAGTCAACGCTAAATCTTTTAGTTGAGCAGGGAAGAGTGGTGTTATTGGATCCAAAGATTAAACATTTCCTTCCTGCTGTCACACCTGTTTCCGTTGAAGGGTGTCAATGGCATGAAGAGTTGCTACCATTTACAGTCAGCTGCTCCTTGGAACAAGTCAACGGCTGCACACTCCTCTCCCGCTTCTGCTACAGTCTGTTCTTGGGTGATTCGGCCTCAGGCAAACAAGCTCCTGTCTGGGTGATCATTTCCTTACCTGATCTCTCACATACATGTGTTATTCTATCTGCTGCATAGGGGTGGTTTACTCCATCATCATTTTTTTGAAGAAAAAATGAAATTTCCTATCTTTCACTTCTCCATACATCTAGGATATAAAATTCAACCTCTTTGTTGCCAGGAACTTTGTTCACTTGTGGTGACTAGTCAATTACATGCTTTGGTCCCACCATCTAGTTTTAATTTCACTCAGTGATTTGACTGGATGAAATGACTGGCGTAGTTACTTAGGTCAGTATGACTCGATTGTACCTGCAGCATGGATTTTTTTTTTTTTTTGTCAGAGTGTAATCAGGCAAAGGTATATGGTTTATCTTATTTTATTGACTTCAAATGAAGCAGAAATCAATGGCAGGTTAAATGTCATTGCTGAGTAAGGCTTTTGTGTTATTGGGAAAGGAAAAGGAACAGGAAGAGAGAGGACAGTAAATAATGAGTTTCTCAGTTCAGCTGAAATGACAACAAGAAATGTTCACATCTGGAACACAAGAGAACTAGCAGAAGGAGGAGAAGATATTAGGTGAACCTGTCTCTTAAGGCAGTGGATAAATTTGGCATGTTTCAGCAAAATGGGTGCTTTCTGGTCTATTCTGTAAACTTGAACATTAATGTCACTGTTTTGTCTGAGATTACCTGTAAAACAGAACACAGGGTACTTGTGACAGCCTTTTGGCCTGTACACCATGGCTGGTATTTCCCAAAAATCAGAAACTCTGTCAGGCAGTGCAACTGCGTAGCAGGAGATGGGAATGAGTAATCGTGCCTAAAAACCAAAAGTTGGGGAGCAGGAGAATGGGAACAGCATTAAAGCCTACAGGCTGAGATGGAGAAAAGAGCAGGGAGTGAGGGCATGTGGAACAGCCCCAGGCAGTGGATGTGGGTTCCTCAGAGCAGAGGGATGGGCAAAGCCCCACCAGGTCCACAGCCCTCTGGGAGACTGGCTGTGCCCAGGTGTCCATATGTGTCCTGCTTGCCTCAGAGGATCCCAATGAAAGCAACCCATGGCAAGGGTCCCACTGTGTTTTGATTGTCCGGCTGCACCTGAAGAGGAATCTGACAGCCTCCAAAGATACCAGGGAACCTGTTGGCTGAGATTCCTTCTCTACATTACTTAAAAATGCATTTTGTGCTGTTGTGCTAATGTCTTTCATAAAAGAGTAGGAGAAATGGTGGGAATACTGTCTTTTAGAGTAGGCTCATTGCAAGCAAATGACAGACCGTGAGTAATGAATGCATTTGACAGCAGAGCTTTTGATTTTACAACACATTCATAACACCTTGGAGCACTTAGTACGTTGTTAACCCAATTAGCATACGCTAAAACTGCCAGAGCATGAACAGCTATTAATCACATGCCAATTGTCCAAGATGATGCTTTGTTATCAATGCAGAGGCAGCTGAGAGTAGATTGGGAAAGGAGCATCTTTAAATATCTAAATGCACAGACAATTGGTTACAGTAAAGGCAAAGAATACTGAATCAGAAATTAATACAATAAAAGGAGCCTTCATTTTGTAGACCGTGTTGCCTCATCAGCAGTGGGGCAGCTGTAGCGGTGTGTAAGTGGAAATTGCTTATCCTCAAACTGTAATAAGAGCCTCAAACGATTTGTGCTGAGCAATTGCTGATAGTGTTGTTCCATCTCATAGGCTGTGCAGGTTGTTTCCAGCACGTCACAGAAAAAGTAAGCATTAGTGCAACATGACCTCAGCGTGCAAGCAAACAGCCGTGCACCTGTGCTTGCACCTACGTGCTTGGGTTGAGCAATTTCAGATCATACCCATCGTGAGTCATTTCCAGTCTCTAGGGTTCACAGCTACTGTTAAAGTACAGTTCAGCTGTCAGACACAGGTGATCCTTGACCTCTGTTGCAAGTCAGCTTTTAAAGGTGTTAATGTAATGGGACCGTTTGATCCTGTCTAGAAGGAATGGGACAAGGCATCTGTGTCACAACTAGCCTGTGTTAGCATGTCCATTAGGGAGTTGCTTTCCAAGTTCTGTTCAAGTTCCCATAGAAGATTCTCTTATGCTAGAAGGATTGTCTAACCTACAGTAGTCAGTGACATAGTTTCTAATGACATACTAATGGGTGTCTGTGTTCCTTCATGAAATATAAATAATACAAAAGATCTTTAGAAATCTTCAGAAATTGTGTTTGACCTTAAAATGAAAACACTAAGACAACTGATGTGTCAAATCATTCCACTTCACCTGTGACTTGATGAAGAGATTGCAGTTCTCAAAACTTGCTGCATCTCATTTTTATTTAATACAACTGAATTGTAAACCTAGTATATTGACTCCAGGAATAACAATGAAACTACGAGTAAAGACCATGAGTTAACAGCAGATTAAATCTGTTTCATGTAAGTAGTGCCCGTTAGCACCTCTTTAGAGGAAGTAAAATTAAACTAGATTGGTATTTTTTTATGAGGTTGTAATTGAGCTAATAGAGGAAATAGTGTCCCACTGGTAGACTTGTGGGCATTTGATTTGGCCACAGGATATTTTTACTAACAAAGCAGAACAATAGAAAATAAACATGGCACACATCAAATTGATTGAAACCTGGGCAGTAGACAGATATAGATATGAATAGAATTATTATAAGGCAGGCACATTTGTAGAGAAATCCTGAATAGATTTGTACTTACCCTTATGACAGGGGAAGTTCATAATTTAACTTTCTAAGGAAATAAAGTTTTCTTTCATGTTTTCCACGTTTGTGCTCTGCCCCACAATAGCCTTTGTACCCACTGGAGAAATTTTAAGCAAATTGACAGAAGCTTCTGATCTTAAACATAATTTCTGTGGAGATTTGTGTAAGGATAGGGAGAGAGACCCAGAAGATGCTCTAATTAGGAGAAATGCAGTAGTATGAACACATGTATTTATGGGGACACATTACTAGAGAATCCACATGGCTGAGAAAACTAATAGGTGCTTGACCTTCACAAAAAGCTTCCACTGTAGCTAGAGAGTGACCACATAGCCCATCAATGGGGAGCTGATCTAAACTGGTTCTGCTCCTTAGGGACAACTGTTTATCCACAGGAAGCTGAAAAAATAGAAGCATGCCACTAATGCCTGCAGCTGGGTGAGCAGCCAGCAGCAAAGGAACAGCCCACTGGTCCTGAGCTTCCTAGGTTGGGCACAGGTAAACAGGACAAGCCCTAATACATGCAGATCACATCGTCATGGAGGGAAGGATATCACTCACTCTTCTGGGTGCAGGGATTAGTAGCAGTGTTGAGGAGACTGGGGATTTCACCAAAATGGTGGTGACTTTTGCTTTGCTGGAAGTGTGCCAATCCAAACTGCAGGTTACTTGCAAAAAAAATAACCATTAGTTGAAATGCAAGCTTGTACTCGGTCTCATGAAAAGGTGACTGGCACTATCCCTGTTTCCAAGGCACGGAAGGCATATCAGAGGCTGAAGTAATCCAAGTTAAACATTGGACAAGAAGCAGAGTTGGGGCTAGAACCAAGATCACCTATGTCTCAGGCAGTGGCCTTGTGCTAGGCTATTTTACCTTCCTTATCTGCACATCTCCATCTTTAAGTGGAAAACCAGTTCATGTGAATATAAAACCCCACCTTCCTTACATGAAAGTTCATAACAGCTTGGGGCACTCAGGACTCCTGAGACATAATTAAGCTCTGCTCTGTTGCTAACTCTTTCATATTTTAATTATTTTGAAAACACATCTGTAATAGCATATACAAAAGCAACAGGGTAACAATAAAGTTGTGTTACGTTCTTGGTATAAACTCTTTGGTTTGGAGTTTACGATTTATGTGTTCTGGAACTGGATTATTGCCTCATAAAACAATGCAGCAGCCTTTTCTCATTTAGTAAGCCATCCATTTTTATTAGTGTGCTCTATAGAATGCCTGCAATAATATTATAAAGGTGCAGAAGGTTCATTATTTCACAACAAGTGGCTAGCCAAGACCATTATTATTTTTACAACAGCCGGCCTTGCTATTGAAATATAGTTTTGATTATAACCTTTTTTACCTCCTCCCTCTTTCTCTTTTCTCTCCCAAAAGCAGAGATGTGCAATTGTTCCTTTTCAGATTGCTTTTCCACTGCCCCACAAACACGTCATTTGCAGTGAAATGGATGGCTTATAATGGGAACAGATCAGTGATAATGCATTACGGGAATACAGCCATCCCCAAGAGAGCTTATAATAATATCCAGTCTTCCTAAGCTTTAAAACCTACGGTTTGGACAGCATATAGCTCTAATATGGAATCTAGTTCTGAATTTTGCCTGCACTTACAATTCTTTGATGCTCAATTATTGTTTGGGTTCTCTTCTCCCTGTCATGTTGCCATGACAACTGCCATGCATAAAATCCAGCACTCAGACAATACAGCCAGTGCTTTAGAGAGGGGCTCCAGGCTCATAAAAGTTGAAATTGTTGCTCAAAGATATTACTGAAGATTAATGACTCTGCTCTGAGCGCCACTGAGAAAATTTCTGAAAATCATGGTAATTAGATAAGAAATATATGCAGGTGATGTGTTCTCTGAGTCAGGAGTGTTGACACCTGCTGGGAGTGGTGGAGTTACTGTAAATCTGTAGTACAAACATCTGTGGGGATTTTTCCTGTGTACGGTTTATGCTAAATAGCTATGGTGTTTAATTAGCTGTGGTGGCTTTCCTTCGCCCGCTCTCTGGCTGTAAACTGAACATATTGACCGGGGCTTGCCACTGGGGCTGGAGCAGGTCTGCTCGTCCTGGGCTGCTGCTGTGTGCTGTGCTTGTTCAGCCTAATGGCCCCGCTGATGAGACCAGAGCTGTTTCCTGCCACTGGCCTGTCATAATTTCTTGGGCATGTTACCGGTCGTAAGGAAGAAGAACACAGAGCTGCAAATTGCTTGTGCTGAATCATAAACCAGGACTTATTTCATGAGCCCATTAAGCACAAGCCCCTGATGTTAAGCATATGCTCTGCTCTACTCAATAGGAATCGAGTTAACACTGGCTTGAGGTTAAGTGTATGTTTTTAAGTCCTGAACTGGTTTGAAGATCTTAAGAGTTGTGAAGCTCACTGGGATAATGAATTAAATACGTTGATTATATTTGCAAAAGTGTTAGCTATTTTCATATTCAGGAATAACATCTTTAATATTACATGCCACATTAGCTGTGACCAGCTGTCATGCAAGAGCATTTAAAATTATCTTAACAGGAGTCAAAGAAAGGCATTTTGTCTTCACCAAAGACAATAATAAACATTTGGTTTAGAGTTTGCCTCTGTCTGAAGGTGAGCAATACCCCTTGGGATAGGCTCCAAAATCACATCTGTTTGAGAGCAGTATTTTACAACCTTATGTTACTAAAATCAGAAGAAACACATGTACTAGGAAAAGCCTAGCTTAGAAAAAAATCTTGTATATTCTAAGGGGATAAAAACATTAACTCAAACCAGATGCATAAAGGCTGGGGCCATCTTTGTTCACTACAGCAAATCTTTCAAAATCTGTTTCATATCGGGGCTGTCTGCCACGTAAGATCTCTGTTTGTGCCCATCCAGAAACCTGCAAGTATGAGGAATTCGTGAAAAACTCAGAAAGTATCCACACTGCCAAGCAGAGAAGAAATATATGCAGTCTGAAAGGAAACAATAATTAATTTTGAAATCTAAACCTGCTTTTAAATTAGCTGTTTGTATGTTAACTTCCTTAAATGAGAAGCTTAGCCATCTGTTTCAGTTAATTAGTTAGCCTTTGGCTGTAGTTTAATCATAGTAGGAACAAGAGGTAAGGGAATCAGTAGTTCTAGAGGGTTCACAGGGACTATACTCATGAGATGAATTTAGCATCAGGCCCCAGTGCTTAAATAAAGGGCAAATTTATGCTGCTGCACAGAGTAACATCCCTGCCGGGACCAGCACGGGAGTCAGGCTGGTGGAGGTGCACAGCTGTAGTGAAATCTATTTTATTGCTCCGTGAAAATTCTTTGGTTTTGTTTCCACATCCAGGACATCATCCTCTTTGAGGACTGCTAAGTTCTCCCTTGATGCAGTGAGAATAGCAATGATGATAACAGATACATTTGGAACTGCAGATTTTCTAACCTGGTCCTTGTGGCCTAACAAGCGCAGCCTTCCCTGCTCAAGGGGAACTGCAGGCCCAGGGTAAATCGCAGCAAAAAACTAAGAAGCGTTCAGGCAGTTGGGCCAGAATTTGCCATTGGGGTTATTTCACGTCAGTTGCTGCCAATTAGACACATATAAGATTTATAACGTGTGAGTGCCTGTGCAGAGAAATTTAGCTTCTTCGGTATTTACAGAATATAAAACAGTCAGCCTTGTTTAAGGCCTGGACGAACACTTCCTTCACATTAGGAAGGCAACCTTATTTCCTTCTGCAGCTGCTATTTAAACACTACAAGATCTCTTTTTAATCTTAGGCAAAGTTCAAAATGAGATGTTTCAAACATCTGCTAACTATTATGGGCCATGCCTGCTAGGAGAGGTAATAAATTACAGCCAAGAAGAGAATCAAATATCTTAATATGTTTTTGTTCATTGCTTCAAAGTTTGTCCTCTTTCAGTGTTATCTGTTCTCTTTTTTAGTGTGGTAGTCAACAGGCCTGCAAAGAAGATCGTGCTGTGGGTGAGGTGGGTGGGTGGCATCACAGTGGAATGAGGGTGACACCCTGTGTTTTAAGTTAGGAGAAAAACAACAAACAACTTGGCTTCTCTTTTCCAGGGCAGGGAGAAATTGAAATTAATCACAAAAATGCACCCTCTGTGCTATGTGCCAAAAACAAGATGGGTGGTTCTAGCAGAATATGGGAGAGAGGGCATTTCAGTTTCCTCCAAAGGGGAGATAACAGATCAGCTTTCTCGTTTGTCATGGAAACCTTTTGTCAACCCAGTAACAATGACGTCAAGGTGGCAGTGGCACGGAGACAGGGTTAGTTAATATAGCACACACCTGTTGAACTGCCAGAGGGAAAGGTATGTTGGCTTTTACATTTTCCATCCCCGATTCTAAGCAACTTTGGGTGAAGGTTTAGAAAGCGTAATTCAAGTCCTAGGGCAGTTTTCCTGAGCTGTAGCAGATTCACAGTCTGAGTAGGTGGTACTGGAGCTTTCACTCCTGAAGAAATCCAGCTAAGAGGCATTTGCTCAAGTAATGCCATTCTATATAACCTCCTATTTGGGGTACCCTTTTGGAGGGTGGTGAGAGCAGACCTGTACCTCTAAAGAACAGTACCAAATTCCTTCATGTGTTTGCTTTGCTTGAGAGTAAAGGTTTTGCTGGTGTTTACTGAAATAACTTTTTAGACACAATTCTATAAAAAGGGAAAGCCAAGCCTATACTTATTACGCCGCATAGATTTGTAGCAATAAGCTGTGGCCCATTTTTGGAATTACTTTTCCTGCTAGTTTTTTACAGTAATGCTTTTATGTTTAGTGTTGTTGATTGGCTATATTTTCTTTTTGTAAAGTGAGATGAGATCACTTTTCATTTCATTCAGTGTTGCTTTTGTGACTATCTTCGCATTTTTAATAATTAAAAAATTCTCCAACAATTCCTTTAAAAACAAGCTTATTTCTTTTCACAAAAAAAATATGTGATAGCAGGGAGAGCAGTCCATTTTTGCTGGACTGTTCACATTTACTGGCAAAATCATAGATGATGTGTTTGCAGAAGACTTTGAATCAGTTAAAAAATTGTACTTTGCCAATACCTGGTGCAGTTTCTGTTACCATGGCTAAAACATGAATTTACATTAATTATATTTCTTGTCTGTGGTAACACATTATAAGTTTATTAAATTAAAGTGTGCCCTTGCTTAACAATATGCGTGAAACTATTTCTTATCATGTAGTTCATAAGAGAAGAAGAAAAGACTACTATATGGATGATGATTCAA
Organism: Merops nubicus; assembly: GCF_000691845.1. NCBI lineage: Eukaryota > Metazoa > Chordata > Aves > Coraciiformes > Meropidae > Merops > Merops nubicus. The sequence continues at coordinate 21,499 of NW_008589739.1, forward strand.
ATTTTAATGGGTTGCAAAGTTGAATTAAGGCTGAGAAAAAGAATGGCATAAAATGGTATAAGGTGATCAGCACAGGAAAATGGAGTCAGACAATGTAAATTACATTTACAATACAAATAGAACCCAAATATATGTACTGGAGCCACTGAGCTGTAGAAATCTTTGTAAGAGAGAACAATCTAGGCTTTTAATTTTCCAACTAACCAATGAATTATTATTCAGCTGATAACCCATGGCATCCTAATAGAGACAGATATCAAATGGCTGCCAAGTTTAAAGCAGTTAAAAAAAAAAAAAAACCAACCAAACAAAACAAAACCAAAAAAACCCCACCAATCAAACCCATGACTGAATGATAAACATTTTGTTTTCTGGAATACTCTGGAAATATCTACAAAGAATGATAATTCTCTTTGGCTTCAGTTTGGAAAATGTACCTGGTTATTTGTTTTTTGTTGTTGTTTTGTTTTTGGTTTTGTTTTTTTTTTAAGCTCCTTATTGGTAATTTCAGCCTGGCAGAAGGATATTTTGTATTATCTAATGTCTCTGTAGAATTGTTTACTTTTGTTTTGGGACTTTGTGGCTGGAAGACAAGAAAAAGGATTTATGATATCAGAAGTAAGACTTAGAGTTCTTACTGTCACTGATAGGGTAACTGAGAAATGACAAAATGTATGGTCTGGTTGTGAAGGTCTTCCTTTTGCCTTCACTGTTGATATCCATATGCTTGTTGTAATACAGAGAGAATAAACAGACACTGCAGCCCCAGGGAAGGGGCTTGTCTCGGACTACCATATTTCCTAGTCCCCATCCCCAGGAGCTGCAGTTCGCAGGGTACGGGAACAGCAAGTTTCCCTGCCCTTCATGGGCAGCAACCCAGCTTCCCCAGCAGGAGCAGGGCAGTGGGGCAGGCTGGCCTTGGGGAGCGCAGGAGCTTTGCAGGACAGGATGGGAGGAGGTATCTTGCTGCTGCAGCTGGGGAGTGGTAGAGCAGTGGCAAAAACCCTGTGTCTGTCAGCCAAGAGCAAGCCTGTCCCTGAATATTGTTTCCCCCGAGTTCCTCTCTTTTCTGCAGGGACTTTTCAGACTCCCTTTTCAGACTTTCTTTGCTTTTTTCCCATGCCTCAATGGTGCATCTTACTGACAAAAATACCTTTGATTTAAGAGAGAGGCAAATTTATTTATCTGCACTTTGGATCAGTCCAGGCATTTGTTAGGGTACAATGCAGAGCAGTGTGATAAAGAGCTCCTTTTTTCCTGGAGGGACAGAAAGGTGAATCAGAAAGAAGAGAAGGAAACAGTGCAGGCTGTGATAAGTTATGTACATGCTCTTAATAGGGTCACTACTTGCTAAGGCCTTGCATGTGAACCCTGAGAAGGAAAGAAAGATGTTTTACATTGTATGTTCATCATTTTCTGCAGAAATTTATCACTGAAAGACCCACCAGCTCATAATTATAGTGTAATGTATGGTGATGCAACAATAAAATCCCTTTTCATGCAGCAAAGGCTAAGTTCATTCTCTCTCAGTTCAAGCATGTTTTCCCTCCACTTAGGACTCCTTCAGGCAACCAGAGCATTTCAGCATTTTTTTTCTTTAGATTAAATAGAGGTTAGCAAGGTTTGGACAGACAGATCTGCTACTGTGGTGCCTGGGATAGAGGAATTTTCTTATTTATTATTTATCATTATTGTTCTTGTCCAAAATACGCTCACATTTTATGAAAGAGAAGCTTATGCCAAAAATCTTACAGCATAGATGAAGAAACAATGACTTAGTGAAATGGAATTTGTTAAGGGGACACAATTCTGTGACTAGAAAAGGAGATATTTAGCCAAGGAAATGTATTGTTGGCTATTCAGGTTAAGTAGGTGCAACTAATTTAATATTAATAATGTAAAAAGACATGTATGGAGGACAGGCTGTGGATATGAAGACTAACAGTAAGTAGAGTTTAAGAAAGGTGTAGCAATGGTTAATTATTTCCTCATTCTAGGGTTTTACAGTATGCAGTTTGGGAAACTTATCTTTAAGTGAATCAAGGCCTTGTATGGGAATTGCTTGATTTCATTACAAGTGATTTCATTACAACTGAGGGCTGTTTATTGGCCTGTTTAGTTACCACTGCTGGTATTCACCATCTTCCTTTGCCCACTCCCAGGCTCTCATTTTGTCATCTGTTCTCTGTCTCTGCAACCCCAGTTCTGCCACAGCCCTGTACCGTTTCCCACATCTCCACTCCTCTGTGTGTGGGCTTCAGTTGTCCTTCTCATCTACAGCTAGGACTCCCTGAAATTCTTTTCTATTCCAGCTGAAACAAAACACATCAAATCCACTGTCAAATGCTATGATTTCACTGTCTTTCTGCAATAGGATTTCTTAGACAGCTTATCATTATTCCCCAGTTACTAGGAAAAAAACCAAATGTAGTTCCCCCTGAGCACTTATCTTTATCACATATCTTTATATTTGCCAGTTAAGGATAAGATAAAGATTTAGCCTAGGATTTTCAAATGGAACCCAAAGGAAATAAATGTTCAGTTCACACTGAACTTCACTGACTTCAGGCTCTATCCCTCCTCTGTGCCTCTGAAATCCCCAGCAGTAGCTCTCTAATTGAGTTGCCCTGAACATGTCCTCCACATGGCTTTAGAGTCTCACTGAATATGGTAATGTCAAACTTTAGGTGTACTTGGATCTCACATGGAAAATTTTACACTCAACTATGAAATATTTTTGTTTATCCTGGCCACTGTCAGTTTTCACGTTGTCAAATTCCCTGAGGATGTTTTAAGTTCTGTTCATATCACCTTCCACTGTACTTTCTCTGCTTTTCCCCTCTAAAAGCTCAACATGAGCCAACAGTGTGGGATTGTAGCCCAGAAAGCCAACCATATCCTGGGCTGCATCAAGAAGCACAGCCAGCAGGTCAAGGGAGGTGATTCTGTTGCTCTGCTCTTGTGAGACCCCACCTGGAGCACTGCATCCAGCAACACCTCTCCTACAAGGACTGGCTGAGTGAGTTGGGGTTGTTCAGCCTGGACAAGACAAGGCTCCAGGGAGACCTTATTGTGGTCTTCTGGTGTCTGAAGGGGGCCTACAAGAAAGCTTGGGCTTTTTACAAGGGCTTGTAATGATAGCATGAGAGTAATGGGTTCAAACTGGAAGAGGGTAGATTAGTAATTAGGAAGAAGTTCTTCACTATGAGGGTAGTGAGACACTGGAACAGGATGCCCAGGGAAGCTGTGGATGCTCTATCACTGGACATATTCAAGACCAGGCTGGATGGAGCGTTGAGCAATCTGGTCTAGTGGGAGGTGTCCCTGCCCATGTCAGGGGGATTTGAACTAGGTGATCTTGAAGGTTCCTTCCAACCCAAACCATTCTATGATTCTGTGTGTCGTGTGCAAAAGAGAAATGTGGTTTTGGGGAACAGAAGAACACACGCAGGAGTGACACGGGTAAACACAGACATCTGTCTTTGAAAATTGAAGCCTCTGTATTGATTGAACTGAGGCTGCCAAGAACAGAAATGACCATGTTTGTCTGGGAACCATTTACATGTAACAGTGATTGCACAGACCAGAGTATTTTATCTGAAGTGTCTTCAGTGAAAGAAATTAAGTGGGAGCTGGGAATGTGCTTATCAATAGACCTTATTATTCTGCTCATCCTGTGATAAATGAACATAGCAAGTTCTTTCAAGGTCCTTTCAATCTTCTACTTGTTTGCACTGGACTTCACTGATCCATACTTAGTCCTCCCTGATAATGTGGCATGACAGCAAATGTAAATGGCCAAGTCAAGGAGCGTTTCCTTTCAGATGAAAGAAAGCAAGTCAGATTGACTATCAAACTCTTTGGATTTATATTCTTGTTTGAAATAGAATTTAATACCTTGTTAGAAACTAAAACAAAACACACATTAAAAAAAGTATGCAACCATTTTTTCTTATTGTAGTTAAAGTAGAAATTTTTATGGGAGGCGTGTCCTCTGGGCGTGCTGCAGTCGACTCTGTCGAACAGAGAGGCCAAGAATGATAAAATTCAAACCCTGCAGCTGATGGTTCCTTTGGGAGTCACATTACAGTAGTACAAGCAGCACTGTTCCATTTTGAAAAGGGAAGCACACAACTGCAGCCAGAGGCCTTTCAGCGCTCTTTTAGGTAAGCTGATTTGCATAAAGGCCATTGTAATCTCTTGTGCTGCTCAGGTTTTAGGCAATATTTTTGTTTCATAATGCTGTTTCTGTGTCCACTGAAAACATCTGCTTAGACGTGCCAGGCTCAGTCGTGCACCCTCTTACATCACTTGGCAAATGAGGTCACCTCAAGTAAATAGCAGTATTATAGAGAGGAGAATGAAAGCCCCAGGGATTAACTGTTAGTGCTCAAGCTGCAACCCATCGTGACGGCTGAAGATCACGCAGCAATGCTGACAAGGCTCAGTGGGTGCAGCGGACAAGGCAAGCAATAGGGAGGACTCAAACACAAGTTATCTTCTCCCTCAGGATTCTTTTTCCACAGTGCCAAACACTGGCTGAGGGCATGAGCATGTGACAGTTTTCCAAACTCTCCTGCTCAAAGTGGCCATTGCTTCAAGCGGAGTTCACCCATGCAGCCTATTTGCAGCAGGAGCGGCCTGCTTTTATCTGGTGATTAATAGGAACACTGAGCTGGAGCATATCCTTACGATGGGACTTAAATCTAACAACCAGTAAACTACAGACATTAGAGAAAAGAGCTTGTGAGAGAAGGAGTCTGTGGGGTTTTTCTAGTATGTACAAAATCCCTCTGAAAATTCCCACTCTTCAGTGTGGCACCTGCAAGGGGAAAAGGGGCAGGAAAATGTGCCAGCTAGGACTAGGTCTTCCTTCAGAAGCTTGGAGATGGACATCATTCATTGTCATCGTTCCTGTCAGTGTGTTTTCTCTCATCTCAGATCTGCATTTCCCTTTGTATTCTATTAGACCAACCTACTACTGAAAATCATTAAAAGCAACTTATCCAAATCCACTTTTGAGTTAATTTGGGGCCTAAGGCCCTGATTTATAGTAACGGGACCTAGAGACCAACAATAAAAAAGAAAAATAGCAGCTATTAAATCTGTAAAAAGGAAATGACTTGGAAAAGGAGAGTGATGCCAAACTAGCCTCTCCAGAAGTGGCAGACAGGAGTCAGGCTTACAGGACCATGTGGCTCAGACATAGTTTGAATAATCTCCTCCAATTAAAAATAAAGACAGTTTTATATAAAACATCTGTTCTGTGAATTCAACAATTTGGGCAAAAAACCCATCGGGGGATACTTTAAATCCTTCATCATGTTTTTGGTTTCTCTCTTCAGATCCTTACACATTTTGAAGAGCTAATATCCCTGAAAAAGGAGTGGTGTGATTTCCTATGATGCTTTTGCATTTCTGTAGGCTGGGCTCCCCATCCATGCTGCCTTCGGATATCCAGCCTCTATTGCTAAGGCACACGTGCTTTAGGAGAGTCCAGAGCACGTAAGGGAGGTCAGTGAAGATCAGCAGGGGATCTGCAATGAACAGGCACCACTGGACCTGGACTGGCCTGAGCCACAGCGAGGCAGATCCCCCCCATCAGCCCTATGCACGGCTCGTAACAGTGCCGGGAGCCGGGCATGGCTGTCCACTGGGGAGGGTGTCCATCTACTGTCCACAGGCTCATATGGATCTAAAACACAGTGACACTTAGCCACTAAGTCCAGGTCCCTGCATGCTAGCAGGTGTAAAGAAGAGAGGACAAGACTATCCCTTTTCTGTCTTCACACACTTGCTTCTTACAGCAGGAGCATAGCAGGAAAACAGTTTTGAAGGAATCTACAACTGCTTGTCTTGGAAAGGTCTGCTTTTTATTTGGCAATGGTAGGGATACCTGCTGCAGGTATTATTTGAAATTATATCACTTTTCATAACTCCATTAGAAGTGTCACTACAGACAGCAACATATCTAAAATAATTATCCAGATTATAGAGGAAATATAATCTTGGAATATATGTATAGACCAAATTTGATTCAGTGCACAAACTCAGTTTCACTTTGTTCTAAAGCATCCCCAAGGTGATCTTATTGTGCTTTTCCTCTGAATATCATTTGCTTCCTTCTCAAGAGGACATCAGTCTGAGGTCTGTCCTCTGGTTGTGATGTGACATTGTTCCTAGTTCTTCAGGTAACTGTTTTTCTTTCAGTGTTAATTGAAAAGCAGATGTGGCTAAACAGGGACCTGTGGGTTCTAATCATTCCCTCATGCTGTTATCAGGGAAGCTGTAGGTTCTGTGCTGATAAGCAAGTAGTGGGGGTCATACTCAGCTGGGAACACTGTCTGATGGGAGAACATGGTTGCTGTAAAATGATTTGATTATTCCCTTCTCAAAACACTAGCTAGGGTCAGATAAAACAGATGTGCACCCTTTTCCCTTGCAAAGTGTGCTTGTCCCTTGTCTTTCTAAGGCTTCTGTTGGACCTGAATTCTGCTTCTCCAATCGTACCAGGTATGTGATGCACACGACTGGGTTTCTATTTTAAATTCATCAGCTGTGTAGACCTTTTACTGTGTACACTTTACCTGTGCTGTTTGTACCTGAGGATGTTTCACAAAGTTTCTGGCCAGAATACATGATCAGATTTTGTGTGCTTGCTAGCAGTGTCTGATGAGTCATCTGTTGATTGAAACCCTTGACCTCATGGGTCAAGACTTTCTGCTTTGCTCAGACTGTATTGGACATATGAAAGAAAATAGCTAGTCAGTACTCCCCAGTTTCAGTCTATACTTGTGCTTTTATTAACCCTGGGTGAGTTTAAAACATGTTGTGGCTGTGAAATATGGCAAGTGGGAGATTACTTCAGTGGGTTTCTGCCATCTTCCTTTCTCACCTTCTACAACATTGGTAGCAAAGGGGTTTGGAGCCAGTTGTGCTCCAAAACACAGATTATATCTGCTCCATTTTGAGCTTCTCCAAGGAAACAGAAGGAACGGAATTCGGGTACCAGCTCTCTGAGCTAAATGCCATGAGAAAACATTCAGTCTTGTAGGGTCAAACACAAATTGATTCAATTGATTCTGGTTCAATTTGTTGGGTGAAACAAAGTGAGTCTGCTTGTCTTTATCTTCAAAAGCATTTTTATAGTTGGTTGTGCTGTTTAATTTGGGTCGACTTTAGTCTTACTTTCTGGAAAAAAAAGGCTCCAGAAATAATTCAGACAGCTCCATTCAAGCTGTTCTGCAGATGTCAGCATATGCTGGCATCCAAAATGCAGCACAATCAGGATATGGTCGTCTAGTAGGGACACCAGCAAGACATGCTGGACAGGAAAGGTATGTGCTATTTGAGACCATAACACCAGATTTCCTTTCCATTAGCATATTTATAAGTCCCACATGCCACGTCTGTCTCTTCTTCCCACTGTGGAATAACTTCCTGTGTCTTGATTTATAAAATGCTGCACATCCAGATGCCTCTGTTATCTCCTCACTGAGAGAAGCAAAGCTGGTGCATTTTGGCTGTGGGGCTGTCACCATGATCCCAAACATGTTTGACTAATTGCTGAGCTCCTGATGAAGCTCAGGCAGCGTTCTTCTTTGTTTGGTCAGACAAAGCAAAAAGAATGGGAAGCACCAGCTCCATCTTCATGGAAGATGGGTAGAGGGCCCTGAGGGCCAAGAAAGACTCAGAGATGAGCCAGGTATTCTTCACTAGATTTCCAGTTCTGAACTCAGTCTGGAGCAATTCTGCTGAACGTAAGCAGACGTGAAATACAGTCCATCCCCACAGAAACACCTCCATGGAATGCAACAAAGCATTCACAGAATTGCCAGAGCTCTCAGCTCAGCACCCTTTGGAGCTGTAGAGGCTTTAGAGGGGGGAACGTGGGTGACTCTGTGTTCACGCTCCAAACAAGGCTGGTACAAAGTGAGAAAACTAAAGCATTTTTCTAGTCTTGGAATTCCTCAAAGGCTTCTTCTGAATTTGTTCTCTCTCTCTAACCTCCCAGTAAAAAGAAAATTTCTATAAAATTACAGAAATTTTCCCAAAGAACTCTGTGGGGGATAAGATTTCTTGTGCCTGTCCTCCAGCTAGAGCAACAGCTCCGGGGTCTGTTTCAGTGCAGGCAGCCTCAATGTCTAAGCAGTCTTATTCACTTTTTAAAATCTCTTGATAAGAATGCGAATGCCATTCTTGCTCCCACTGCCTCTCTCACCCTCTTGAAATAGGCTGTTTATGGTGACTAAATGCTTCTGTCCAAAACTGGCTGCCATCCAAAACCACGCAGGCAGAAAGCCTAAGAGCAACAGAAAACCAGCAATTTATATTAGGACACAGTGCCACACCACACAGAATGCTTTGTTGAAACTAGCAGAGCTCTGTGTCCTGTTGAATATATGTAATGAACCAGCTAGTGTGGATTTCTACAACGATGTTGGCATATTTCAAAATACTTAAATACTCTGAGCAGCTTTTATGACCCTGATAGATTCATTCCCCATTGCTGATTCTTTGATAGAAAATCAGATGTTGGCTTGAGATTTGCACTGCACAGCAAAGAACTTCTTAGCTACCTGAAATGTATTGGGGTTTACTGGCATCTGCAGATGCTGTACACTGCTAATTCTGCTTCTGAAAATGATTTTATGATTGAAAAATATACTGGAGGGGAAACTGAAGCATTTTAGGAGCAGAAAAAGGAAAAGGAGATAAATATGAGCAAACGATACGGCAATTTTAATAACAGAGTGTGTTGGATAATTTAGTGTAGTGGGTTGGGCTGGGCATAGTTCTTTGCATTATCATCTATTCTTAAACAGCTTACTACTGCCTGAGAGGATACTCATGGGTTATGTACTGATAGAGCACCTTGGGCAGTCACGAGCCCTTAGGCCAGACAAATGACAGTCTATAGGCCTTGGCAAAAATATGGCAGCTGGAGCTTACTGTGTTTTCAGGCAGTGTGATACTCAAAAGGAGTTGATGCAAAGGTGAGAGATAGGTGGATAGGTGTAATGCACTGACATGTATTTTCCTGTTTTCTGTTGCTGCTCAGGTGTGAGAAGGGTCTGACCACACTATAGGCATATTTGGAAAGTGGGAACCCCAGGTATAACTGCTCTGTGTGCTTCCTTTGGCAGCAAGGGCTGGCCATGAGTTTGCCTGAGCCAGTCATTCCCCAGCATCCAGCCCAGGGATTCAAACATAGCACTGAGCCACAGGCACCGCCCAGGTACAGGCAGCATCTGCCCAGGGCTGGCTGGGAGGAGACAACAGCATCAAACCCCTGGCTCTGGGCCAGCTCACCCTTGGGCACCAGATGTAGTTCCCTGGCAGAGCAGTAACCAGGCTATCTCCATTATCTGTTACGTGTCTTCACATTTCACAGACCACAGTGTGGTTCACGAGCCTCTAACAAACTTAAGACCGTAATTGTAAAAGGACCGAAACCTTAATTATTCCACTGTGCCACAGGAGGGAATACCAAACACACCAATATTTTATATTCTTGCAGAAACGGACAATTGAAAGGCTGCTACATTAGCTGGGGCAGCTGGTATTTATTCACTCACACTGATACAACCACCACAGTATCACTGTTATCAGTTCTCTGCCTCTCAGAGCTTAGGCTCATCTTTTAGAACCAGTGTGAGATGCATTGTGGTTTGCAGGATAAACCATTTAGCTACCCATTTAAGAAGTGCCTGAGGAATCCTTCTCCAGACACCCATCTCCCAAATCCCTGCTCACCTTGTTAGACAGCTATTCATTTCCACTTTTCTTTCAACTGGAGTGGATTTAGTACTAGTTAAGATCTATTTGACAGGGAAGGAAGGACAGCCTGTGACCTGATAGGTTTATTTCCAACTGCAGTATAATGACCAACGTGCCTCTGGCGTTCGGCCTTGCTTCCTCTGGCTGCCGCTTTGCGGTTGGAAACTAAAGAGATATGTGGCCATGCACACATACTGTGATTTAGTAACGACCATCTGATCATAATCCTCCACTAACTGGTACCTGCTGGTCCCTGGAGCTGAGCTGGCTCCTGCACTTGGAGCAGCCTGGATGCCCCTACAGCAGGATGTGCCCATGCCTGGGGTCATTTTGGTGGCTTGCACTTCACCCTCCCATACCTAACAGGCACTTGGTTGGGTGTTCCCAAAAACAAAAGGGTTCTTGTAAGTCAGGACAAAACTCATTCACCAGAATCAGTGTCTGGCCTGAACGGCTCAGTTCAGTGCCCAGAGGTCAGTGAGCCATGTCCTGTGGTAGAGAGAGGAGTTTTCAACAGCTGTGTGGCTGCGTCCCTGCCTACGCTGCTGACAGAGGGCAAGGTTCTAGTCCAGCTCAGCTTTGATCTGTTATAGAACATGCTGATGAGAACACATACACACTAAATGCACAGTGATGCTTTTCAGCCCAGGAACAAACAAAAGCAGAGGATGGAAGCTGGTTTGCTGATGGCATGCACCGTGGAGTTAGGCTGGGGCTCCTGCTAACTTCCCTTAGGACATACGGCACGTTCGCTCCAGGCTGTTTGAGCCCTTCATGCTTTCTCATGACATTTCCCTATTTGCTTCTGCCATTTCCTTTTCTTCCTGATCTTAAGGCTATTGCTTGCTGTGTAATTCATTAGATCTGCTCCTCTGTCAGATCTTCCAGTTATGCCTTGTGTTCTGCAAAGGCATGTCGCGTTGTCATGTTTATTTTCATGTCTCTCACCAATCTTGTGGGCCATACACAGATCAGACTGCTGTCTGGGTTTTAAATATACCCAGTCAGTGGCTTTAATGCTGGGTTCTGTCACAGGAATAATCAAGGTGAATGCTACCTGTTAAAATATGAAGCCATTTACCTGTGAAGTTCAGCCTTAAGGTCATTCTCTATTTTCTTTCTCTTTCCAAACCAAATGCAATATGTGTGAGAAACCAGCAGCCCATTTGTACTCCAATTTGTATGCTCCAAGGTAGAGAGAAGCATGATGTACTTCTCTGAGACTGGAAAATTACTCTCTACAAACAAATTAATTAACTAATAGCTTGAGGGATCACTTCATAGGTGAAAGGATTTCTGTCATCGGGAATCAGATGTATTTGCATTATTCCTCAGTGGCTTACAAATTGTGTATGTATTAGTGTAATATAAGCTTCCTAAAGAGATGACTTTGCTATGGGTTAATTTGGTAAGTAGATGTTGTTTGCGGTGTGATGGTATGTGAGACACAGAACAGGCATGGTAAATAATTGGAAGTCCTTGGGCAAAAGGAAGGAGCTCCTTTTCTGTTCCTTGTGGCTGGTACCTAAAACTGATCAGTGGACCCCTGCCTGAGCTAACTGCTTGCACCTACCACCTGCACCTGTGAAAGGGAAACTTTAATTTCTCCTGCCAAAGAAAAGGTCTTTGCCCTGAAAATGTATTATTTTAGCATGGTCTCCAAACAGAGAGTTGGAGCATGGGGAAGCCCTCGTCCATGTTTCCATCCAGAGGGTGCTGGAGGGGCAGGTGATAAGAATTCATACAGCTTCCAAGGAGCTGAGGGAGGTTATCTCTCTCCCTCACACATCAAAAGGAGGCTTCTAAAGCCCACAGGATCAGTATCTCCCCTGCTGAGGAAGAGCTTGATCACCCCATGTGCGGAGAAGCCCCTAGAGGGGATGTTTACTGCCAGTTCTCAGTATATTTTTAATATACCATTTTTAATGAGTTACAGAAAACAGGAGCTCACAGCTCCATGGTACGTGAGGGTCACGGAGCACATCTGCCTCCTCCGGGATGATGTTTACAGGTGTTGCCCTAACTGAAGCATCTGTTGTATCACAGATGTTTCGTTATTTGAGAAGGGTTTGACAAAGGTCCATGACAGTCTGATTTTAGGTTAGCTGCCCCTCAGCCCACAGAGAGTGGGAAGCTGACTAGGGCAACACTTCCCAGTCTGATGCTCTATGGGAAGTGCCTCGTTAGTCCCAAACTTTCCCAAGTGCTATTCTCACCAGGCCTTTTGCCCTGGAATACCTTTCCAGCTTAAGCAATTAAAATTATTTATTTTTCAAAAATCAACCCGAAGTATCTGAAGAATTTATTTTTTAATATTCTGGAACAGCCTCTGCCCGCCTCATTGGGATCCTGCCTGAACCAGCTCCTTCATGCCCAGACACCCACTGCACATCACGCTTGGACAAGCACTTTGAAGACAGGCGAGAGTTAACTCCTGAGAGCAGATGGGATGCTGTGTGATGGCAAACACGGACACCTAGTGGTATTCGAGTGCACGGCATGAGAGGCTTTAGGTTTGTCTGGAAGAGTAGATACAGCAGAGTGGGTTTTATTCCACGTGTTCCCCTAAAAGGAGATATCTGATTATTTTCAGAGAAAGTATCCTAGATAGCATAATGTGGGGGAAAGATAATTTACTTCGCAAGGAGTAGTGAAAGAATTAGAGGAAAATTACCCCATTTGGTGAAATGTATTAGTGTTTCACCAAGAAGTAATCGAGGTTTTATTTCTCGTGTCTTAGATATCTCACACCATACCAGCTAAGATACCATATTGGATCAGAAAGATTTTCTCCTCCTAAATTATTCTATAGCAAAGAAATCTCAGTAAATATTAGAGCAATATCTTATTCTTACCATACCTGTGAGTGTTTGAACTGCAGTTACGGGGGGATTATGTCAGTGTGGTGAATGGTGGAGTTGGTGATTAACTGCACAGATAGGTGCTAAGCTGATCTCTTGTGAGCTTTCATCAACCCACCGAGCTCTTTCTGCCAGGATTAATGTGAGCACTGTCTGAATGGCCTCGAACAGCTGCCATGGTTTGTTTTGTTTGTTTTCTTCTCTTTATTTACAAATAATCTTTCAGAGAAATATTTCCTTCTTTTTCCCCAAATCTAGCATTTCGTCTACGGCAGAGACACAGGACAGGTGAGAACCAGTCCTTGTCCACTGACCCCTTTCTGTAATTGTAAATATCACCTCTGTGGATGGGATTTCTTTCACACCTGCATTGGACACACAAAGCACTATGCCACTGAGTGGGGAGACAGGCTGTTCCCATGGGAGTGTGCATTCAGGGCTGCCTGGGCTAAGATAAGGGGGTTGAGATTGTGCCCGCTAAAGTCTGTAGAGATAAATGTGCTCTCCCTAAGCGCTCCCCTGTTCAAGCTGATAAGTAGATCCCAGTTCTCATTGATTTCATGGAAATACTCAGCATTGTGCAAGATTTCTCCCAATCCAGTTGGATTTAGAAGTTGTTCTTAAAAACATTTCATAACAGGCTTGGATTTAGCTTCATATTGTAAGAAATAGGGAGGTTTTAGGCTATTGCACATTGGAACAAGCTTGTTTACTGTTTTCATCTTAATAACTTTTGAAGCAGGGAACTAATTTCTACTAAATTTGACACTGGAATTAAGGACCTCAAAGATTTCTGCATGCTTCAGTGAAGCAGGCAGCACATAGACAAGCAAGACCCAAAAGAGGGCCCCTAAGGACAGGCAGACAGGAAGAAAACCACACTGCAGAGGAGCATTAATAAAGATTCCTTACACCAGAAGAAAAACTTAGATTTGTGCTCACACCTTTTTAGATTAAAAAAAAATCAACCTCTGAGATTCAAACTGGTAAGATAACAAGCATCATTAGCTCTGCTCCTCATGCAATTGCTTCTCCTGTTCTGTTCTGCTGTGTGCACGAGCACTTACATATCCGGGCTCTGGTTATATGGAGACCAGGATTAAACAGAGACCGGTATTGTCCGAGAGCCGCAGGGTGAGAGGCTGAAGGAAAGCAGCAGGTTGCCAGTGCTCAGCACGGAAGTAAGATGACACATTTATTCTTAGATACAAATCCTGGAAGTCAGCATATAATCAATCACTCTCTGTTTATATATTTACACCTCTGTTTTCCATCAGAGAGCATAGGAGGAGCTTTTCTGATCTGCCCAGTCAGGATTCCCTGTCTCCCAAGAGGTCCCTAGAGTGAGTTTGGGAAGATGAGGGCATGTTTCTTCTCCTGCAAAAAAAAAAACCCTGTAGTTGTTTCCTCACTGCACTGGTGTCATGTGGGAATGCACCTAGATCATACTGTAGAAGGGTGAGCTGGAATTTGTCCTGCCATGAGGGCACAGCACCGAGGCAGCCTGGGCTATCACCAGTCTAGAAAGTCACCCCAGAAACTGAAGCAAGAAAAAAAAAAAAAAAAAAAAACAAACAAGGTTTCTGCTGGACACCTTCCGCTAGAAAATTCACGACTAGAGAATTCACCCACAGCTAGCATTCAAAAGGTTGCTGTGTGGGCAGCTTTGATTTCTCATTTCAGCCCAGTAGAATCAATAAGAGGTAAAGGAAACCAGGGCCACAACTTGTTGAACTTTGACAAAAGAAATTATTAACTCAGCTTCTAAAGAATACAAATCCTGTCTTTGCCAGTGTAAATATGATGCAAAGATGATTGCCTTCATCCTGCCCTCTCTGACTTCTACTCCTGTTCTTTTTTTTTTTTTTTTTTTTTCCTGTTGAACATGGGCAGTTGTCTGGAGGGTGTGAACTAACCGTGGTGCTCCAGGACTTCACAGCGGGGCACAGCAGCGAGCTGAGCGTTCAAGTGGGGCAGACGGTGGAGCTGCTGGAGAGGCCGAGCGAAAGGCCAGGCTGGTGTTTGGTCCGGACCACGGAGCGGAGCCCACCTCAGGAGGGTCTGGTCCCCAGCAGCGCGCTCTGCATCTCCCATTCCCGCAGCAGTGTGGAGATGGATTGCTTCTTCCCTTCAGGAAAAGGTAGGCAACAGTCTGGCGAGTTTGACACCGTTTTGGATTTCCCCTTTTGTATCATGTAAGTGCAAAGCTGCTTGGGCTGCCCTTGCAGTTGGCGTGGGTAAAACCTGTTTAGTTGTTAGTGAGTTTTGTTACTAGACCCCTGTGAGTTGACACAGCACTAGCCTAACTCCATTGCCATCACTCAATGTTCGTACGTGTGCGTCTTTTGCTGTGTGGCAATCGTTATTGTCTTCAGATTCTAGGTAAAAATATGGCCTTTAAAAAACAAAGGGTCTGGTCTTGGTGCCTAAAAGCCTAGAGGGAGGGAAAGCCATGTTGTATATGCCCAGGATGCCCAGAACTGTGGATATGTTATTTTATGAGTGCCATAGTGCACGATACTGCCGTGGTCTTTTAGTATATCCCTGCTGCCTGTCTATTATCCCAAACAAGCCACCAGTGAGTACTGCTACACTCTACTGACTTGTGAACTGGAGACATTGTGTGTAATGGCACAGCACAATGGGGAAAGAATCCTTTACAATTAATGTGCAACAGAACACATCCCTGGTATTTTCCCAAGAGCTTGGGCTTCACCTGCAATGAATGGTAAAATAGTGTTCATCTCTGTGGTGTCTGTGGCCTGTTTAGTGGATGTTCTGTTCTGAGCAATGTGTGTCCCTCATACAGTATCCATGCAGCCAGGCACAGGAGATGCTCCAGACTGATAGACCAGAACCAGTTCAGTGCTGCATGGCCAGGACAGGTCTCCTCTTGGCTGTGCCCCTGCTTTTGGCCACACACAATGCAAGTAAGGTCCAGGGAGGAAAGCCTGCTGTCGTCCAACTCCCAATTTCAAGCCCGCAAATATTTTCCCCTCTGCATTAAAGGAAATAGAATTTGATCTGTTCTTGTTTGAGCAAGTTAAGCTGGTGGGTTTGTTTGTTTTGAGACAAAACATTTAAAGTGGGCTGTAGTCAGTCCTCACTCCCTGCCTGCACTCCCCCTCCGGAGGCCGGGAGCAGGGCACACGCCCAGGCCAGAGCAGCGTGGTAGGGCCAGGGCCTGATCGGTTTCCCCTAAAGAGCCGTCTGAACCAGACCTGGGGGAGCAGAGCTCAGCTTTCCCCCGCAGGTCTGCTCCCCTCAGCAGGACTCATTTGGTTAGGCGCCGTCCCTCGCCCTGCTTGGCCAGAGGGAGGAGGTGAAGTCGGTGGCGGTCGCCCGCTCTGCCTGCGGTGCGAACTCCAGAGCGGCCGTGCGCTGCTCAGAGCGGCTGCCAGCTCCTCTGCCACGCACCCGGAA
>NW_008589740.1:0-1430 GCF_000691845.1 Merops nubicus
TGCCCTGGGCAGCCTGGGACAGGGCTCCAGGGGAAGGAAATACTCTAACAATGGGAAATCTCAACCATCAGAAATGCTTAGAAACCCTTCAGAAAAAGACCAAGGCAAAAAAATCTGGCACAAACTGAAACTAGTGCTGCATGAGGAACAGGCTGCCCAGAGAGGTGGTCGCTGCCCCATCCCTGGTACCATCCCAGGGGAGGCTGGCCGGGGCTCTGAGCACCCTGCTCTAGCTGGGGATGTCCCTGCTCCCTGCTTTGCCTGTCCCATGGCTGTGTGGTGGGGACAGATCCTCCCCGAGGTGGTGGCTGCGTTTGGGGCGCTCATTTAGGGGCACTCATGTGGCACCAGCCCCCGTGCCCCACAGCACTGCATGGGCCGGGCTCAGCCGGGGGTCCCAGGGGTCTCGGGGGGCCATGGCCAGCTCACCTGGCCGAAGTTCCAGGGGGTGGAGGTGATGTAGTCCCGGGAGCCCTGGTAGATGAGCCCCTCCTGCGACAGCACGTACTCACAGCGCTCGCTCTCGTCTCGGAGGAAAACTGTGTCCTCTGCAGGAGAGCAAGAGACGGGGCTGGGGCTCTGCCCTGCGTCCCCCAGCCCTGCTCAGAGCCACCCCCCTCCCCAGGGACACGCTGGGCAGCAGCTGGGGATGAATCTGGTGGGAAAGGAGGCAACAGGAGCTGGAACTGCTCCCGTCTGAGAAAGCTGATGGAGAATTTCAACCCAGTTTGATGTGAGCTGCTGGGAATTTTTCAGTGGGCTTGTGGTTTTTTTAATTCTTTCTCATTTTTCTCCTTCTTTCTTCCCTTTTGTTTTATGGGGTTGAGTCTGTTCCCAGTAGGGGAGACCTCCCTGGTGGGAGCAGCGAGCAGTGGGAACCTGGAGCACTGGCTGAGATCACAGTTGAAGCCATTTTGCTCTCACAGCAGCTATTGCTGGAAAAATCACTATTTACTGGAAATGTTTTCAGAAAAGAACCCAACGTATACATCCCCTGCGCCAGAGGTCATCACAGGGCAAAGCTTCCTAAAGCCCTTTATCTCAGTGGAGTCAGCTCGGAGCATTTGGGATTCAGGAAATGAGCCGGGTGAGCCCCGGCCTGGCCGGGTGGAGCTGGAGCAGGGCAGCTCCTGGGCAGAGGAAACAGGGAGAGGCAGAAACCCCCGGCTGCTGCTTGCCCGGAGCCCTCCACCCCGGCAGCTCCGAGCTCCCTTCCTGAGCTCCCTTCCCTGTCAGGCTGCCCGAGTTTCACTGGGGCCGTAACACCCCTGGGAGCACCCAGTGGGGTTCTGGCCTGGGGCAGGTGGGGGCAATTAAGGGCAATCAGTGGCAATTAGGGGCAATTAGTAGCAGTTAAAGGTTTTTCCTGTGCACAGTGTCCTGCTAGGAGCTGCTCAGGGTTTTGCACCAGCACCGCTGAGGTGAGCTCC
>NW_008589741.1:0-229 GCF_000691845.1 Merops nubicus
CCTTGTGTCAGGCCCGTGCTTGTTCACAACTGGTGGTGTGCAAGGTGCCACGGAGGAGCCTGTGGCATTGCTTGGTCGTGGGGGGGTCTTTCTGCAGTGCTGGGTGAAGGTTCTCCTTGGAAACCACCTGCCTGCTGCGTGGTGGGAGCTGCTGAGACCACCGAGACCTTCCCTGGCAGGAGCTTCCTCCTCCACACACACAGGCTCTGATGGTCACCTCTGGACCTCG
>NW_008589742.1:0-33592 GCF_000691845.1 Merops nubicus
GGGAGCAGGGTCTCGGACGGCGGCGGCAGTGCCGCCCCTGGCAAGGAGCGCCGTGCTCGCCCCGCTGCCCTCGTCCTGCCCGGGAGGGGAGACGGAGAGCGGTGAGTGCTGGACAGCCCCGGCGGGAGCGAGGAGAAGGGCTGCAACAGGTAAGGGGAGCGGAGCGGGACTGCGTGCGCTAGCAGACAGGTGCGGTTTTAGGGGCAGGGAGGGAGGGGACGGCACTGCGAGGACTGGTGGAGAGCGAGTCTGAAGCAGCTTGTGTGCTTCTTCTGTTCTGTGTCCCTGAGGGTGGGCTCTGGGACTGTCCTTTCAGCCTAAATGGAAAGGTGGTCTGGGAGGGGAGTGATCAGAGCATTCTGCTGGAGGCATCTCCAGTGGCATGTATAGGGGAGAGGGGGGAGGCTCAGGTTCTGTGGGAACCCCTATGGTCCAAAAGTGCTGGGGGTGTGAGGGCTTGTAGAACTGGTTTCCTTGTCTGCATTTGGGCAGGATCGGTGAGGGAAGCGTGGAGTATACTCTGCTAGATAAGAGTTGCCAAAAGGCCTATCTTGTTGCTTACCCAGAAAGAAAAGAGGCCTTGTATTTTTGTGGAGGATGTAACAAGCTGCATGCCTTGACCTGGGAGAAGAGGGTTTAGGAAGGCTAGCCATCATCACTCTGTGTCTTTGGGCATTGTTTCTCTCTGTGCCCTCAGCACTCCCACTGGAAACCCAGCATGGACTTGAGGCTGTGTTGCATTCACTGGGGATATCTGAATTAGCTGCATTTCCTGCACCTTCCACAAGCTCCTCCAGGCTTCCTAGGATACAAGGCAGTGGCTTGCCTCTGCTCCTATTCCTGGGTCAGTAACAGTGTTGGTCCCAGTGTAAACAGCTGTTCACATCTGGGTGCAGAGCTTTGTCTCTCTCCCCTGTGGCAACTTTAGCCTTCTGTTGGACAAAGTGAGGAAGGTGATGCTGTTTGTCCTGCTGCACCTTTATGGCTGTGTGGGGAGATGTAGTAATGACCCATTTTATGTTTCATCACTTGCATTTAGTTTCTTGCAGTATGGGATTCTAAAAATGAGACAGTTGCTATTCTGGACTCAGGACACGTCTGGGATGTTAAAAAGCTCCGTTTGGGGCATTTTCCTTCAGGAGGAATCTGTGGAGCTATTGGAGGTGGTTCTAGCATTCATTGCATAGGTGTATAGATTTGCAAAAGGATTCCCAAGGGTCTCCTGCCTCTTGTGCCTGGATCAGTAAGAAAAATTGGTTCAGTGTCATGAGTCTTCCTTGCAAAATGCTGCTCCTAGCACTTTTCTTATTGGTGACCTTTTAATTTTTATTCTACTCTAGTGTAGCAAGTCATACATATTTTGATCTTATTCTTGCACCTTCTCTTGTGTGCCTCCCTGCTGTGTTTTGGAGAGTAATTGCAGTTGGGGGATACTGTGAAATTCTGCTAAGCTGTCGGAAGAAGGAAAACCTGAGGAAGAGATGTTGGAAGAGTTTAAGCAAAATGAAGACAGAAGATGTGAATAATTGTCATTCATATTGGTAATTTGTGTTGTGTGCAGCCTGTTAGAAGAAATATCAGTGCATCAACTTCAGTTATAATTCCAATCAGAAGTGTTGAAAATTTCCTGCCAGAGAGATTCAGTGGTAGTGCTTTTTTTTTTTTTTTTTTTTTTTTTTTTGTCTATACAACACTCATTCAAGGACTAGAGGATCACAGGAGGACTCTTGCTTTGTTTGCAGTTAATAGTCATCCAGCTTATAGTGGAAATTCTCATTTCATTGTTGCACTTCATGCTAATACATTTTAATGTGCTGCTGATGTTTTGGACTTCGGGGTCATCCAAGTCAGGGCCATCCTCCTTGAGCTGCTTCTGTACTGACAGTGTTTCCCAATTCTGTCAGTAGCAAATAACCCTTTTTAAAAGATAAATATTGTAGTGAAAAGGAACATAACCCTGAAACTTTTATGCTAATAAAAATGCCATGTCACTAATTGTGTGATAGTTGTTTTTGATTTTGCTGTCACCAAAACAGGGCTACATTTATTTCTGTTAAATAAAACTGCTGAGTCTTAAAAAAAAAAAATTAAAAAAAATCAGGAACATGTCATTGCTCACTCTCAACAGTTCTTTCCTTCAAAATTTCATGTAAAACACTGCAGGATATTGGTCAGACTGTTTGATCTGCTGACCTGATAAATACCATTTCCATGGAAAGAATGGAGAAGCACTTTGTTCTTTCCCATGCAGGTAGTACTATTCTTGATTTCATAATTGTTAAAGGCTGGTCTTGAGGACTTAATGTCATGGGTTGGTTCTCCTTTCTGCTTTGATTCTCACCAAATTCTTTGGCATACCTTGAGTCACTGTTTAAATTTATTGATTGTCATGGATCCATAACTCCTTTCTGAATGTTTTTATAATTTCTTTACCTGTTTTTCTATTTCCCAGTTGTCAACAGAGCTGAATTTCCCTTCAATTCTGTTGAGGTTTGGGGCAAGATAAGCTTCTGATGTCTCTCTTTTTAATCTGGTTTTATTGTTCCTCTGCTGTCTTCTTTCTGAGTGATTAATCTCACTGTTTTAGTCTTCGAAGAGCATTTCTAAAGGCTCAGTTGTTCTTACAAGCCAGAGGATTGCAGTCACTAGTTTTGAAACACCTCTTTTGAAATGGCAGGAGCAGTTCTATCCAGAATAGTGAGATGAGGCTCAGCAGTTATTATGTACATAACAGAAATACTAATATGGGTAGCCATGCAGTTTGTCATGTGGCCAACCTCTTGCAGTGATGTACTGAGCAGAGATCTTCACTGAGTTTCCTGCAGTACTCCCAGGTCTCTACTGTGGCTTGATTAAGCTAATTGAGAGCCCTGCTAGTATTTCACCACCATTAATATACATAAATGTACCAGCTTTGCATTTCGTTTATCATGTACATGGAAAAATTGCACACCTCTGACCAAATTCAGAATTTTTTTCCTAGACTGAGCTAAGACCTCAATGAGTCTTGAAGCACTGGTTTAACATAACTTTTTGACCTGTATATTAGGAAAATAAACATGACTTTTACATAGTGGAAAGAATTCATTGACTAGGAAGGGCCTTGATACATGGAGAGAAAAATCAGCTTCTCTCTATAATGGGAGGAGGAGGATCTTTCTTTATTAAAGTAGAGGTGCCAGGGCTCAGTTTTCAAAATATGGTTTTAAATTCCAGTGGGTTGTTAAATGAGATTTTTCTGCTGACATAAATTTGCATAGCTGTGTTGCAGTGCAAATTCTTGCAACTTATTTTGCCCGTGGGATCTTCTGGCAGGAGCAAGGAAATGGCGTTGTTACAGAAATATGTCCCAGTCCTGTTGCCTCAGTTGTTGCAAGCAGCGGATATGCTTGCATGAGACAAGGATTATTTAGATAGCTAGAACTTTGCAAGAAACACATCAGTATTTCTTTTCCTGTTTTATTTTCATTTGTCCTGTGGCCTTACAAAACACAACTGAATTCTTTTAGCCGCATTTTCAAGATCATGTAAAACTAACTGTGGAGACATTTAATAGTTTCATCAGCAAACACATGGTAGAAGGATGCAGTTGTCCAAAAATTAAGCTACCTGGGCTGGCTTTTTGAAAATAACTGGAATATCACAGGGTCAGTGCTAACCAGTGTTATTTATTGATGGTCACATTAAGTTCCATCAGTCTAGGGTATTGAGTGCTGTTGTGGTCTAACCCCTGCTGGCAGCCAAGCACCTCACAGCTGCTCAGTCACTCCCCTCCGGTGGGATGGAGCAGAAAATCCAAAGAGTAAAAATGAGAAAACTTGGGGTTTGAGATAAACACAGTTTAATAGGTAAAGCAAACCAAGGAATTCGTTCACCCGTTCCCATTGGTGGGGGAGAATTCAGCCATCTCCAGGAAAGCAGGGCTCCATCATGCGGAATGGTTACTTGGGAAGACAAACACCATCACTTTCAATGTCTCCTCTCTCTCTCTTCCCCCAGCTTCATATGCTGAGCATGACATCACATGGTCTGCAATATCACTGTGGTCAGTTGGGGTTGGCTGTTTCAGCTGTGTCCCCTCCCAGCTTCTTGTGCACCCCCAGTCTGCTCACTGGTGGGGTGGGGTGAGGAGCAGAAAAGGCCTTGACTCTGTGCCAGTACTGCTCAGCAGTAACATAAACATCCCTGTGTTATCAACACTGCTTCCAGCACAAACCCAAAACATAGCCCCATAGCAGCTACTATGAAGAAAATTAACTCTATCCCAGCCAAAAACAGCAGAGGTGCATAACCTGTTCAGTTCTGTGACAAAATTTTCCTGCTTAAAATATTTATATTTTATTAAAACTGCAGAAAAAGAAGAAATACAGTTAAAAGCCTTGAAGCATAACATAGCAAGGAAGGCACTAGTTTGAGTAACATCTGTTACTATTTTCTTTTGAAATGGTAGTTGGCTTTACAAAGACATCATCTCCTCTCTGTCTACCAGCAGTCTTTTAGATGGTACTGAAGATTTCAATACTTGCCCTGTGTGGGAAAAGCAATAACAGAGCTGGTCTGAAGCTGTTTTAAGACAAAATAAATGAAGTTTGTACAAAAATGTGGAGAACACAGTATCAAGGACGGAAATAGAATTTTTGCTTCTGAAACATTTTGGTGTCTTTTTATGGCTGAAGATGATCATAGTGCAAGGTAGTATTGGCTCCTCTGAAACCAGGCAAACTGATGCTCGGATGCTGAAGGCCACAGCAAGTCAGTACCTGCAGATTTGGTGATGACTGCTTTGTGCTAATAACAGTAGTAATGCAGCGTAACCCTTTGGTTACGCTTTAGCAGCTGGGAAGATGAATGAGTCCTGTGTCACCACAGATCAACTGCACAATGATAATTTTAATTTAATGTTTAAGCATGTTTTTAATGTTCCCCTTATTGTAATGTGTTTTGAGCAAAGCTGGAAGATGTTGCAAATTCAACATTGGGGTGTTTTTTCTAAATTGGTGTAATTAGGAGCTGATCTGATTAGTGCTGTTAATGTCAGCACATTCCAAAGAAGGGAGTACTGTCTACTCAAGTTGGCTTCACATGCATTCTCTTAATTTGGAGTTGTGTGAATATATTTTATATTTTCTGAATATATCTGTCACATCCTACCTTAATGGTGACAGCTTATCACACAGCACTCTGTTTCTGTCATACTGTATCTACACTAGTGTCTAATGAACATTTCTGCACAAAGGCTGTTGTACATAGTGCAGCTGAGCGAGGTCCTGTCTGACTCGGATGGTTTCCACTGAACCTTTTAGCTCTGCAGTTCATGGAAATCTCCCTCCTGTTACGCTGGGGCTAGTTGGCAGCTAACCCTATGTCTATTCTTGGGGTCACAGGAAGAATGGAGAACATGTCTTTCTGCATCTGTAGAGCAGGAAAGCATTTTTGCAAGTTTGAAGCAAGGAGACTGTTACACAGTAGGCAGCACTAAGGGCTTTAGAGCAAGCAAGGTAAGGTCTGGCCATACGTGGCCGCTCGTTGAGTTTTAAACCCTGTGCCGCAGCAGTTTACGTCTTTGCCTTTGTCTCTTTCTATCTTGAGACATTTTTTTTGTAAGATTCCTTCTACATGCAGGGGCTCATCTGCTGAGTTTCCTCTACACATTTTGCAGCTTTTCAGTTTTAACTGGGTCATCTTTCTTCTCATAAGGAAGAGTTGTTTTGCCAGACAGGAGGAGACTCTCTTTTGCTGTGTTGACTCAGTTCGTGCCTGCCTTTTTGTATATCTACTTCCTGTCATCTCTGAGATTAACGTAAAATAGTTCTTCCCTATAGTGTCCTTTTCCAGTTTTATCCACTACCTTTACAGGTGGTTCATGCTGTGCTTTTCCTTTTCTAACTTATTTTTTTTTTCTTGTTTAGAAGAACCCTGTTGATATACAGTATTAGGATCTCTGCTGGAAACCAGTCATATGTTAATTCTAGCTGAAGTATTTGCTACCCACTTCCCTCATTGGTTCTTCAGGAAATGCTGGAGCTAGATACTGATATATATAGTTATTCTGTTGAGGAGCCTACAGTTTTGCAAAACACTTAAGAACGGGCTTGAAGTGAAAAATATGTTCATCCAGTTGAAAGCAACAAGGTGCTTCATGTTCTTATAGTTAAAGCACTTAAGCATAAGCTTACCAGCCATGTATGCCTTCAGGCTAGATAATAGAAGTATGAGAGTTGTTTTATTTTTAAACCAGCAGATAAAAGTGGCCTTTTAAAAACTGGAGCATTCTTTTAGGAGGAATCAGGCAACAGTCAGCTGGTTTTAAGGTAGATTTTAACAATATGGGAAATGTGTGTTTGTGAAGTATGGAAGACAGAACATAGAATCATTAAGATTGGAAAAGACCTCCATCAAGGCCAACCATCAACCCAACACTACTATGACCACTAAACCATATGCTGAAGTACCATGTCCACATGTTTTTTGAGCCCCTCCAGGGATGGTGACTCCACCACCTCCCTGGGCAGTCTGCTGCAATACCTCACCATTCTTTCAATAAAGAAATTCTAAACCTCCCCTGGCACAACTTCAATGCATTTTATCTTGTCCTATTGCTAGTTATTTGGGAGAAGAGACCAACAGCCACCTCACTACAACCTGCTTTCAGGTAGTTGTAGAAAGCAATAAGGTCTCCCCTGAGCTTCCTCTTGTCCAGACTAAATAATCCCAGTTCTCTCAGCCACTCCTCATAAGACAGGTTCCCTAGACCCTTCACCAGCTTTGTTGCCCTTTTCTGGACCCACTCCAGCCCCTCAATGTCTTTATTATACTATAGTGCCCAAAACTGAACCCAGTACTCAAGCTGTGGCCTCACCAGTGCAGAGTACAGGGGCACAGTCATTTCACTATGCCTGCTGGTCACACCTTTTCTGATCCAGGCCAGGATGCCATTGGCCTTCTTGGCCACCTGGGCACACTTCTGGCTCGTGTTCAGCCACTGCCCAGCAGCACCCCCAGGTCCTTTTCTGCCAGGCAGCTTTCCAGCCACTCTTCCTGTGCATTGCTGGGGGTGGTTTGTTGGAGGTTTGTTCTGTATTTACATTTAAGCCCAAGTTAGTAAGTTCGTTTCTTTGACTAAAAAGTTACTTTGTTAAACATTACTTTATTGACATTGGTTAGCCTGCTGCCATGTTGTGACTGTGGTAACAAAAAAAAGAGAAAAGTTGCTCTGGATTGTAAATTTGTGCAGGAGCTGAGGTTTGGTTTCTGTGTCTGTTTCAGCAAGGAGGTAGATTGTACCTTTTTCTTTGGCTGGTATGAATTTTACTTCATTGCCCACTCAGGACAGGACAACTCTTCCAGTCACACAAGGCTTAAGAGCCTAGAAGGATTACTGTATTGGTAGTTCCTTAAATAAGCATCCATCCAGGTTCATAACTGAGTATGAACATTCTCATGGTTCAGCATTTAAGGTTACAAGGGAATAGAATACTTCACACTAAAATGATAGTGAAAACACAGTAGGAGGTATTTTGTTCATGGAATACAAGCTATTGTCCTACTCTTGTCCAGAAAGCAATATACATCAAACAGAAGATATCTTCCTTACATTCTAGCTAAATCAATGTTATTTCTTCCAGAACACTGCTGCTTCCGTTCCTAGAGATAAAAAAAACATAGCTCACTGTCAGCAGATAATTCCTCTTCTTAGGCTTTCTGTCCTTGACCAGTAGAAGTTTTTATTTTTCTTAGACAAGGAAGACTTTCTTTATCCCCAGAAGATTAAACCGCCTTGCTGGCAAATCTGGCTCACTGAAGAAACAGACGAAGAAGAGCAGGTAGCGAAGAAACAGAAAGTAATTTTGGGGTCTCTTTTTGTTAGGATGTCAATTGCTATCATATATCATCTATAACACAAACTTGTCATACCTTGGGGTATTTGTTTTTTCTTTTTTTTTCTCCAACTAGTAGAAAATGCATCAATTATCCATAGGAAATCTTTTTTATTGCTGGACTCATCTGTAAAGTATCAACATGATGCACAAAGGATTTACTTTTTAACATTTGATTTAGAAGGAAGACTATTAAAAAATTTTAGTTTTTTAAAATCTAGTTGTGAACTTCAGGGGAATAATTTCAGAAAATAGTACCTTTCTCAACTTTTTTAGCTGCCACTGATCTGTTTTAAAAGCTGTTACCTCACATTACAGAATGGCTAAGAATAGTAGATTAAGTTGTGGATTCTACAACTGCAGGCTCTGGTTTAGCTCTGTAACACCTGTTTTGATGAGTGCAGAGTGCACGCAGTTACAGTAAACATGGGTTTTCCCAAATAGTGTATAAAAGTAGAAAGAAGGCTAATGAACTGATTAAAAAAAAAAGAAAAAAAAAATTCTTCTGTAATTGACAAAGAGCTGTGCAGGAAGTCAGCCAGGGTGCAGAGGGGTGAGGGAAGTGGGCTGTGGTCTGTGCCCCTGGACGGTGGTTCGTTATTGATGGCTGTGTTGGGCCTTCTGATCACTGAGTGACAGCTGCAGCGTGCTTAGCTTTTATCAGTGTTTTTATGACTCCACAGGAATCAGGCTTTCAGAGTGCGTTTTTCCAGGAAAAAACAGAAGCACTTATTCACAAAATCTGTCAACTTGCAAACATTAGATACAGAGCTTCCTTTTTCTCAGTGTTATGGGAACAAGAACTGACTTAACTTACGTTCCTTGGAGTCTGGGTAATCACTTCACCCTTGGAAGGACAGTGCAGGTCCATCAGTACACCCCGGTAGTGCTTGCGTGACCTTCTGAGAGCAGCTCCTGTCCCGGAGGCTTTGCTTTCAAGCTTCAGCACCAACTGTGGCCAGAGAAAGTTTGTCAGAAGGGCTCTTGGCTCTCACTGGGAACAGAAGACAGAGGGTAGATAATGAATAGAGCTAAAAGGTGAGAGGTGTCTTCTAGTTCAGCTCTCCCTTGGTCAAGTTCTATCCCCTTGTTCTACCTAGTTCTTATGTAGAGTCAGTCTTCTTATTTCCTTTCAATTAGAGCTCCATCCTACTTTTCTGGCCCTTCCAGTTTGTGGAGTTCAATCCTCTCAGTTCTGTTTTTCTTGCTTTCATGACTCAGGACTTTTTTTTTTCTCTTTCTCTTCATGCTATGTAATTTCTTCTGGCTGGAACAGTGTCCTGTTTTTCTGAAAGGAAACATCAGTCCAGCGGGAGGATTAAAAGAGATTTTAAAATAAACTCATAGGGAGTCTCAGCCCCTTGCAAAAGCTAGAAGGAAATGGCAGTGAATTTCAATTATAGTGAGCTTTATTTCTGTACAGTATAATGTAATTCATAATGTTATCAATGTCTATAAGAGCATAAAGAAAAGACAATGTCTATAAAAGCATAAAGAAAGTGGGAGTTACAAAAAGACATAATAAATTCAAAAGCCCTGTAAAAGGTATAAAATTAAACTTCAGAATACTATAGAAGAGGAGGAAGGGCCAGGACCAGAACCAGAAATTGTAGACTCTTCTGGGTAAAAAAAAGCTTTGGAAAGATCTAAAAGTGAAGCCAAAAGATGGAGGAAGCCCCCTGGACCAGCAAAAATTCTAAGACAGTTCTATCTGAATAGGTTAGGAACTGTAGAGGGAGGGAATGTTCAGCAGTTTTCATTTATGTTGTGGTCAGAAAGAGAAAATTATCACAAACTTTCATCTGGGTAAAGGGGATCAGAGAAGCAACGTTGGTTTGACTGTGTTGCTGAGATAGTGTTTAAAAAATAAACAAGCAACCTCTCAGCTTTCTCTTTAAACTTCCTCTCTGTCTTTAAATAACAAAAAGAACCCACAAAATCCCCACAAATTATAAATCTTAAAAAATGATCAGTCAAAATGACAGATTATCCTTTGAATTTACTGTATTAGAAGTTAGACCACAAATGAATGTGATTAAAACCGCAGGGATTCCCTTCCACACCACCTGGAAATGCAATCAATACAGTGGAGAACTACACCGAGAAAGTGTCGGATGCTCTAAGAGAACACTGCATTTCATACCAGCTGCAGCTGCTGGTAGGATAAAGATCTGGGTACCCTCTGTCCATTTTCTCCAAGACTGAACTGTTTCTGCCACTGGTGCATGCCTATAACTTGTGGCGTGGGCACAGTGCCCTGAAGGCTGACAACCTTGTGCTTGAAATAAAAGCAGAACTGAACGAGTTTTTGATGAGAAACCATCAATAAGATAATGACAAGTTGCACCAGGAGATACACCGCTTTTAGTTTCTTTGTCATAGGCATGGTTACCATTATTTTACTCCAAAGACTATTTTCAGGTTATTAGAATCTGCCTAACTTTGAGTAAGTTGCTTTGTGAGTTTATTTTATCCAGGTAAATGACAACTTTTATCACTTCTCATGTGCAGGAATCTCTTCTTCATTGCATAATGCAACTGTTCCCTTAAACATTCTGCCTAGGGCCTGTGGAGCACTGTGGGTCATCACATTTAAGTGAGGAGTGCTTCTTCCAGTTACACGACTCAACAAGTGATGCAAGTGGGTGAATCTTGCCTTGCAACTTGTAAGAGAAAGGTTGCTGTTTCCCTGCTCCCAGCTACTAAACTGTGTTGACTCCAGGATGACTCAGTTCAGGAAGCGATGAAGAAACAAAAACAATGGACAAAACAATGGATTTTTAGTTTTCATAGTATTTCAGGTTGTTCATGAGTCAGAGTTCTACTTGGGTCTTGTAATGGTTTGAAAGCAAACCAGTGAGAGACTCCAAGTCAGAAATACAATTTAATAGGAAAAATAAAATAAATGCGATAGTACAAAGAAAAACCACAGACAGAGTCAGAATACAACCTGACACTCTGTTAGTTAGGGTGGTGGTAGCAATCCAGATGAAGTGGTCTTTTTGAAGCAGTGATCTTGTAGAAAAGATCTGGTAGCTCTTGTCCTCTGGAAATCCAGTGGGTAAGGGCCCCCTGTGCTGTCCCAAACCCCAGATTATATCCAGGTGGGAGCACTTGGCTCCTCCCCCTGGGCAGAGCATCTCCCAATGGGATGATGTCATTCTATGACATCACAGGGTGGGTCCTTGATTGCCCATTAAACTCCTGGAGGGAGCTCTGTATGAGTCATGGGGCAAGGCATGGATGGGCCCATTAACAGAGATGACTCCTTCCGCTGGGTGTGCAGGTGTTAACATCTCCCCAGATCTCTTTCCTTATCCCTTGTAACCTGGGGTGTGAGGTCTGTCTTGGGCAGCTGCTACCAATGATTTGTTAACAGCCCATGAGCAGTGACATAGAGGGTATAGAATACACAGTTTTTGTTTCTACCCACATAATGATAGACTGGTCCCAGCCCCTGTAACTATGACAGGTCTAACAATGGCTAACAATTCTCTCTGTTGCTAGTAAAATGTTAGGCACCTAAGACTTATGCATGTTACTAATATTAGGGTACTCAAGACTTTTTCCTTGTCAAAAAAGCAAATTCTTCGCTTGGCTTTTCATAACACAGAATGTTTAATTTTTCTGTGGTGTTTTCACCATGCCATCTCAGTAAGCTGATTCTTTCATGTTCAAGTTACTTCTAAATATTCTTCTGCAGAAACAGGGAAATTTGAGATAAGTTCTATCTCAGGCTAGAGAATTAAAGAACAAAATCTGTGACCATTCCCTGACAGGCCCTGGTCTGTGTCAGGTTTGTTTTCAGCCTACAGACCCCTGATGTAATTCTCAGCTCTTGCATGATACCACCTGCTAATAGGAACTGCTCTTGCAGAATTCTGCTAGCCATAATAAGGTGCACATTGTATAAGACTGAAACCAGCTCAGCTTTATTACATGGCTTGCATGCCTGGTAATGAATAGAAGGAAGGTGCACTCCTTCATGAACAGCAAAATTTAATATAGTCTCTTCCTGGAGTTGCACCAGTGGGACTGAAAGTTTATCTCAGCATTCCAAGGGCAATAAAAATCTAAATTTAACCTCAGAACGTCTTACTGGGGCAGGAGTACCCAGAGGCTCTGTACTATTCAAACTTTGTTTAGGTCATAACGGCTTATGTAAAGTTAGTTTATACCAGCTAGTTAGGTTTTATGTTTCTGAGCAGTACCTCTGTTACTAGGAGAGACATAGCAAGTGGAGGAGATGCATCTGACAGTTCAGTTTGCTTTACTGTTGCATTTAATTCAGCTTCTTACTGCTTAGGGCACAGCTAAGGGAGGAAATCCATAGCTCGTAACCTTCATTGCGCAAACATCTTTAAATCTGTTTAATTCATTCCCATAGTTAGAAATCTCAGATATTTGGAACTTAAGGTAATGGGAAAAGAAGAGCTGAAGAAGATACCAAGTGAAGGCTGGCTATAGCTAGTAAACTTCTGTTCGCTGTATGAGCACAGATTGGAAGGATTAAATATAAAAAGTAACCACATGGTACCCAGTGGACTCTCGGTTCAGAATTTTGCTAGTCCACTGGTGGCTTCTTCTCTTTGCTTGTAGTTTTAAAGGTATGCATGGGGAGAGGAGAAACTCAAATGCTATTTCTGCAACATGAATATGAGTAAGACAGGATAAGGGAATCATTTGGAGGTTTTCCTGAGGTCACATGAACCATCTGGTGGCAGGGACATCTGTGAAGTACC
Source organism: Merops nubicus (assembly GCF_000691845.1). NCBI lineage: Eukaryota > Metazoa > Chordata > Aves > Coraciiformes > Meropidae > Merops > Merops nubicus. Next base: position 12,620 of record NW_008589742.1, read on the forward strand.
ATATGAGATTATGACCTGCCACAGCCAGTATTTGAAGACCTGCCTATCTCTCTTCCTTCTACAAAGAGCATGACTGTTGGATTTAGCCACCGTAAAGAAGTGGACGTTGGTGGCGGGTAGTTCTGGTGAGAAGGCTTGAGGGGAAGCAGTGTTCACACTTGGTGCCATTTCCTGTCCGTTTCCCATCTGGGCTTCCTACTCACATAGGCAGGAATACAGCCACGCTTCCACAGAGGGTGGGGAGGAAGTGAAGGAGAGCAAGTTTAACGGAGTTGAGCTTCATGTCACAAACACTTTCTCCATTGTGGTTTGCAAAGGCCACCAGCCTGACTTAGCAAAATTGAATGTTTCAGGTTTTCTTGGAGCAGGTAGCGATGTGAGTAGCCATGGGATGTTAAAAGTGTCTGACTTCTGTGAGAGAAACTGTCCAATTCCAAGCATTTAAAATACAGTTTCCAGGTGACTCTTCGGGTAATCTTTAGTTACCAGCACGTGTTTATTTACTCTCATTCTTTGAAATAGTTATACTATGGGAAGCATGTCCAGTATCCTTTAGGTATTTGATATGATGACAAGGATTAGGAATTGCAGCAAATCAGACTAAATTACACAAAAATACTTCTTACTATTCAGGAAAGGTTAAAAAAAAAAGTTTCAGTGTGTTGAAAGACTAATATGCATATGATGTAATCTCCAAAACTCAGAGTCTCTAAAACTATGGATGAATATGCAAAGAAAATAGTTGAAGAGAAATCCTTGCCTTTTAAAAATGTTCAAGATACATTTACAAATCACCTCATGTAAGTCTCCTGATAAATGTTCCAACTTCTTTTTGTTTCTTCTGCATCGAAACTGCCAGTCCCCCTTTTCCGTCAGCTCCTGTTTTATGTATCATTTGTCAGTTTTACCTGCCTTCCCAGGTATACTTAGATTTCCTTCCATCTTTCAATATCTTCTTCATCATGACTAGTGCCCCCTTGTAATTTCCTACACTTTTTGCATTCACTGGCATTCAGCCAGTAGCATTGCTAGGGTTTTTTTCAGTTCCATAACAATGTTTTAGTACAGTTTTAGGGTCTATTTCTCTGTTGTTTGTGCACTGAAATTCCCACTAGTCAGGTTTCTTTTGGTGGGCAGACATGCAGGATTTCCTCTGATGTCTGTTGTTGTCCAGGCTTCCAACCAATAGAGCCACAGCTGACACAGCTTTCCTGAACACAGAAATTGCCAAGTAGTTTTTTCTTTTCCTTGACTATCCTGCTTCACACATACTACTTTAGAAGTTTTCTCATTTTATTACAGCATTTTTACAAGATTATCTTCACCAAGACAGCTATCCAGCTGTCAGAAAATGTTAGCTATTCCTAAGATCCATGCATGTTTCAACAGTAGTTACCACCATGATCTTAAAAGATAAACATTTATTACTTGGTAGAACTGTCGCTGCCAACACATGACACTGCCATTGGCATGGTAGAGCCTTTTGATCAAAATGTTGCTGGATTGGATTGTGTTAAGATTGGACAAACACCTAGATGTTTCTAATATTTGCCAACTTTATCTAGGTATTTATAAGAAAAGATAATTTTTGTTTCTCTTAGCGTCTTTTACATGTGTTATTTTTGCTCTGACCCTAGTTGACTGGGACCTATAGAAAGTACAAATTTTCAAAGTAAATGAAACATCAGTTACAGCCTTAAAAGCTTCTCTGGGATCTAGCTGTTTCCTCTAGCTTGCCGAAGACATTGCTTTGGGAAGCAAAAAATTTGTTTTCTGTGACACTTCATTATTTGGCTTCCTTGAAACAGCCAGGTAAGGAGATGGTTATTTCTGATGGTGATAGTTGCTGCAATCCGAATGAAGTATCTGACTGTGCTTTTGAGATACATGACATAAATTATAACATGGACAACTTTTTTTATATATATTGAACAACTTCTCTCATTTGCTTCACAAAGGCACCTAAACAAGTCTATCCTGGTAATTTAAAGCTGTTACCATAATCAAGTACTTATCTATACTTATTTGCATAGCTTGCAATTACTTCTTGAATTTTTTTAATAATTATTGTGTCTTTACATTGCACGTTCTTTTCCATAATCTTGCTGATCTATTTTTGCTCGCAGGACTAACAGTTGCAGGTCCTTGTCTTTTTAGAGTCATTGCAGAAGAGCAAACACAGACAAGAGACTTGTAAAATTGCAACTGTGCACATAAGAATGCCTCGTGAGATTTGCAGAGGCCTGGTTAAACACCTCACTAACCACATACACATTTTACAAAGGTTTTACAACACCTGTTGATATTATGCGAACATAGTGCAATGTGTAGTGATACAAACATGGTTGTGAGGCAATATATGGAGAAGATGAAGTTATTACTTGCCATTAAAAGTCATAGAGCTACTAGAAAAAGAGAAGTAAGCAGCTTTAGTAGCTTTTCCCTTCTCTTAAATAATATTATAGTAATTAAATTTTAATGTGTAAGTTCTTTGTAGGTCATTAGTGGTATAACTCTGCATATATGTGCCTGCTTCTGAAAACAATTCAGTCCATAATCTCATAATGTTGAATTCTACCTGGCAGTTTTATTTGAACTTAATTTCTTTTTTCTTCTAATGCTGTTACCCTGAGAGTTATGAGACAGGCATCAGCTGACAGCACCAGGGGAAGTATAGGTATTGGCAATGGCATAAAAGCAGAAGGGGAGGAAAAAGAATAGCTATTGTAGCATTTATCAGTATTCTATTAATAGTCTGCTCAGACACAACTCTGGAATAAAATAGACATTCGTACTGCAATTTCTTTCAGAGGTTGAAAGTTATTCAACCTATTCTGCATGGTTACAAGACAAAAGTCTAAACCTTCCAGGTATTATAGCTGTTTCATTGTATTGTTATAATGAGAAGAAACACCTTTAAAAACCATGGCCTTATGTATAAATATTCCATGCAATTCCCTTTGGAGGGAATGCAGATATGGACAGCTATCCTTCCTGGAGTGCTTTTAAAAATAGTGCCTTTACATGTGAAAACGTGTATATCTGTACGAAATGTTCTGAGCAGGCAGTGGGGGCAGGAGGTTTTTAGCTTAGTGCTCGGTCGCCCCCCGTTGGAGTGTACAGAAGGGCTGGGGTTGTTCGCCGTGGCGCTTCATTGTTTCAAGGAGGAGCGTGGTTTCAATGTGTGTAGCCAGGTAGAGAGGTGCTCCACAAGAGCTCATTCTATTTTTGCTGCAGAAAAGACTGGAGCAACAGTGTGGGAAAGGTATCCAGACACAGCAGTCAAGTCAGTGAGGTCAGAAACCCACTGGACATGGTGCTGTGGGAGTGTACATGATATCCATGGAGACTGTTGTCATTCTGATTCTGGATGGCAGCTGTGCCCTTACCTGTGTTCTCTTTCTGTATCCATAGTGAACATACACTTTTTAGGCTGAAATAGAAATCCTTATTCACAAAACTGATTCACATAGGATTGTAGGGGAGGACAGTGTAGATCCTGAGCTAAATTCAGACCATGTAACTTGGGTATCCAAGACACATGGATTAGGAGTTTGGGAGCACTCCCATGCAGAGACCATCTGACATGGCAATGGCAGATGAGTCACTCTTTCTCCTTGATATTACAGCATGTCTAGGGCAACTGCTTGCCAAAATTAGGGACCTCACCAAAGTGCTGTCTGTTAGCGCAATGGCACAGTGCTTTGCTGCATAGTTTTAGACCAGAAAACAAATGGGTCAGGCACTTGTTGGCTTGGCAGTAGCAGACCTGTGACCTATTGCTGCCTTTCTGTTTGAGGCATCACACTTACAAACAAAGTCACCATGTTCTTTCAGGTTGGTACACTTCAGATTTTGTCCAGGACTTATTTAAAAGAGCTCATTTCCTCCTTTAGTACAATGTGATTGTTGAGCAGACAGAAGGAATGTCAGTGAACGATACAGGTTGTCAAAAATGGCATTTCAAAATGTCCAAAAATGGGTTACAGTTGCCCAAATGTTTCTTCAACAGCAATGAGGAATTAATTAAACATTAAATGCTTATTAACTGTAACATAAGTAATATCAATTTGAGATAATTTATATATTTAACATATAAATAGTATTAATTATATAATTGATATAATTAATTAAAAATAAATGCTCGTGCATGTCAATTTCATTTTTGTGTTAGTATAGTAAATTTTTTTACAAATTTTAATATTTGTGAAGTTTAAAAATAAAAAGTCCCCCAACATTTTGAATTGCAAAAATGAGCTATTATTTTAAATTCTAGTGGAGAAAATGAGCTAGAATATTTTACTTATTTAGAACAGATGTATTTTCTTACAAATATTTAAACAAATGAATTTGTTCTTTTGAAAAATCCTGTATTCTGAAATTAAAATGCCATTCAATTTTCACCTGGAGTGTTTTGTTGTTATAATTGTAGAACAGAGACAGTTAACTGGGATCCTTGATAAAACCTGTTTAGTTAAAATATTGGAACACTGAAGTGGGTTCAGGTTACATTAGAAAGCACTTGTCACTTTCAAGATTATTGGCAGAGAAAGGAATATGAAGAAGTAAGTACTACCATATGTGTAGTTCCAGTTGTAAGCTTTAAGTATTATTATTGCATGTATTTTACATCGTTCATTCTTCTCTAGTCAGTCATGTGTGTTTAGATTTTTGCAAGCTGAGTGAGAACATTTAAAGAAAATCCTGCTTTCCAGAGAAGTGGTTTCCCATGCTTAAAGTTAAGGGTGATAATTGCATTGTATTTTTAAGGACAAGCAGTGTTTGGTAACTGTAATAATTACATTAATGTCTTCTAGCTTTTGCTGTTCTCACTAGCCATCCCTTGAAGGGATATACGTTGTGTGCACGTTTCTGTTGTCTGCCTTGTGTCAGAAAATGCATGTAGAATGCTACCAAGTCTGACACCTACTTTGTCTCCAGTGTTTTCGTTGTGTAGATGACTACGCAGCTGCATGGAAATAGGAAAAATGTCTTCTGTTTCAAAAAAAAACCTTCCAGCTTTCTGGAGATTATTCTCAGTTGAAGTCTATGGGAGGGAATATAACTGGGCTTGTTTCATGTGAGATAAACAGGCGTGAGAGTCTGAGAGGTGAACTTAGCTCCTTTTTGGTGAAAGTTTCTGACAAGTAAAATGGAGAGATGAAATGAAATTAACCTCACTGCCCCCCGAATCATGTATGAGAGATTTTGCCATATGCTTTTTTTCATCAATTGTATGGACAGCATTGAGGTTTCCATTGTCTTAAAGTCCTAAGAGCAAGCTTTTGTCTCTCAGATAGCTGAAGTAAAAAAAAGGCACTGCTCTAATGATGAATGACTAATTTAAAACTTAACATTAAAAAGGTAAAATAGAAACCCAGTTAGAAGAGTGTAAGATGTGTTGAATGCACTTTTGTATTGCAATATTTTAGAAAAATTGCTCACTGAAGATTTTTTAACACAGAAGTGTAAGAAGATAATTTCCTTTTTTGGCATGCTTTACCTTTGCAAAATTCCTGGGCTGTTGACAGGTACAACAAGACGTGCTACGCTTACATGCTATTAGTGCAGTAGGCTTTGAAAAATGTCTAATACATTGGCATATCTGACAATTGAGGCTATTAGTTAACAGTAACTGTAAATAGAACGAATTTTAGCTACAACTGCTGACTTCAGTATTCAGTCAACATCTGCAGAACAGGGCTGAACTATATACAACAAATAACGCCGTTTTATGCCATAGGGCTGGAAGCTGGCGTTATACGGTGTGTATGGTTCAGTCTGAGAGCAATGGTAATTGCAATATATTGAAGTTTTGCATTGTAATAAAAATAGAGACCATTAGTGGATACCATTTATGTCATTAGTATTTAGTGGCTGTGTGTTGCAGCTTTTTTAGTGCTCATAAAACTGTCTCTGCTTGCAGATATGTGACAGCACTGATATAAATTTAAATGTTTAGAAATCCATAAGACATAAAATACAGATAGTAAATAGGGGCATAACGTTATAGACAGAACCTTAATAATTTGGCACACAAATGTTTATATATTTGCATGTCTAGTGCAGAGATTAGCATAATGGTGATCTTGTTTTTACTATGGAAGAGCTTGATTAAACAGAGAATAACAAATAAGGTAAAAAAACAGAGAATAACAAATAAGGTAAAACTGAAGCACATCATGCAGAAGCAGGAGAGAATTCTTTCGGGTCATCAAAAGGGAATTTGTGATGTTGGAAGGTACATCCTTTACATGCATCTGGTGGGATACTGAGTTTTCTCTTTTATAGAGTTTTTACTTTTTACAGTATCCATTCCACTGACTAGTATTACAGTTGTTCTTAAGAAGTGATTGTGTTAATTAACCAATAAAAAAAGAAAATAAGGTTGCTAGGGAACCCTAAGATAGAGATTGGCTGGCAGTTTTTTAACAGTAATGGAGCCAAACAGCAAAGAGAAGGTCATATAATGTCTAGACCAGAACAGCAATATCTTGTCATGAATTTGGAGGCTTGTGAGAGGGCAGTGAAGGGGCTGGCTGAGGAAAGATGTCTTTGGAGGATGGGGTGGGGAAGAGTCTGAATACAGCACAGTAAGATTTCCCTGAATACCAAGCGTTACACATGAGCCAAACATGCAAGCCACGTTGTTTGGGCATCCCACTGCAAGATTTTCTGTTCAATAAATTCAAGAAATTTGGAGGCCTGTTTGATTTCCATGCAGAAGATCTCTGGGAAAACTGTGGTCTTCCTTTGATTTAAGGGCTGTCACTTGGGTTCCTTGGGCAGTTACTCTGGGATCTTCGAGAGGGTCCTACCAGGATTGATTTTTTCGTAGGAATTTGCCACCATGGTTGATTTTCCTTTAAGAAAATCAACCCTTTGTGCTTTACTGTCCACGGTTTCTGTGTCAGTGACGGATTTGAAGCAAGAGAATCTGAGACTTGTCTTCTGCACGCTGCATCCCCATCTTCTTCAGCTCTGACCTTTACATATGGAAACACCCTGGAGGTTTGTCACAGAGGGAGATTTGGAAATCAAATTACACAGCACTAAGGGAGAACACAGAAAACTATAAAAACACTTCAGTCATTAGGAGTGAAGTGACAGGAAGCAGTGTTATGGAATGAATCTTTCCAATTAATTTTCCCTTCAGAGCCTTTTTCTCGACATTTTTAATTCTAAGTGTGTATGAATGCTTTGGCAACATTAGTTGTGTCTTTCAGAAAAGGAAACCTTTGATAAACCTTCTGCATCTCTTGACCCAACAATGATAGCGGCCTGGGTGGGAAAGCTGATAGTGTGAATGATGGTGGGGATGTGCATTTGTAGGAAGCTTGTGGCTTACATTAATAGTTATCAAGGTTATAAAATGAGGTGCTTTTTGGGAGCTCAAGTATAGGCAGAAGTGAAACATAAGCTTTCCACACAGTGAATATAAATAATTCTTTCTGTGTCTTTTAGTGTCTTAAAATCTAACTTTGCAAAGTGTTAAACTGGAAATCTTATTGTTCCTTTACAAAACATATTTTTGTCTGTATATCCATTCAAAACAGACTAAAATGTAAATCTGTAAAATGCTTTCTGTCTTCAAAGCCGTTATTTATATTCATCTAAATTCTGAAATCTTTGAAACTTCTGTTTTTATTTGTGATTGTGGGGTTCAGTGTCACTTCTTAGCACGTTGCACACTGATGGCTTTGAACGTACGCTATGATACAAAGCGATAGCTCGGCAGCGTGCGCCGCGCTACCCTGCTGAGAGGCAATTCTAAGGGAAAAGCAATTTTTATGCTGGGGTTTTGGCTGATCTTAGAATTAGGGGAAATATTAAAGAGCATTAAAATTGTTTTTAATTCCTCTATACACCACAAAATTGCTTGTTACATTATTTATGCAAGTAACAGCTAGCTGAGAGCAGAGGCTGCTGTCTGAAGCTGTTCTCTGCAGAGAATTGTACTAAAGCCACTAAGGAACTCAAATCATAATACAGGTGAACAGATGAGTTTTGCAGGAGAGAGTGTTATGCTTGACTCTGTCTGTGTACACTTACCAAAAGCATATGTAAAGAAAGAAGAGTACTAGAGTGATTTAAGTGAAGTGGGCTACCTAAAATCTATTCCGTCATAAGCTAGAGGGCAGAAGACTGTTTGGGTTTCTGACAAAACCAGGGTGAATCTGAGAAAATACCATACTTCAGGGTATTTGGAATAATTGATGTAACTGTAGTCACCATAAAACCTGGTACTAGATCTAAGTGTAGCATATTCCCTTAAGGAGGGCAAGCAGATGTAATGTTTTGAAATGGTGGTACTTGAACACACCTGCTAGGACTATATAAAGCAGATTTTCTTATTCTTGATAAAGTGTTTTCTCTTCTTGTAATTTCTTTTATCTATTTTTAAGTTCACTTTTGTTCTGACTGCAAGATGATACTTGGCACTTAGTTGCTCTCATATACTTCCTCGTATCTTGTAGGTAGATAGTATGTTGTTCCAGATTCCTATGGGGCGTTCAGCCTTATTAGGTTACCCAAATTACTACAGGTCTTAGCTGAGATGCATTAGTGGAATTTAATAGGAAAGCTCACCCAATATCAGCTCTGCCGTTCTTACTGCTTATTATTGCTTTCATAAGAAGCACAGGAGATTATTGAAAGATACATTTATAAAATATATAGTGCCGTAGAGCTACACACCAGTTTTATGCCAAATTAGGTCTTGAACCTGAATGGATTCAGGCATCTGCTGCAGTGTAGATTACAGTTCACTGTGTGACCTCACACATGTAGGTTGGCCTCCTCCTGGCTTATTTAATCCATTTGCAAAACTGAGAAAAACAAGTACCTCCATGAAAAAAACAGGTGCACTTCTGGGCCCAACTGTCCTGGGTAAAAACATCACAGAGAAGGCAGTGGTGCAATTGAAGGGATAATAAAGGAGAAATATATGTCTCTTTGTCTCCAAAACACATTTGTCATTAACTTAGTCAGGTACTGTGTTTACATTTATTGGATATGTTCGGTCTCACTGGACTTCCAGCAGAACAGATCTGGGGTCATCGTCTTTTCCTGCAGTTCAGTACATGAGAAGCACTATGTGGTTAGTCTTATTGGAGGGAACACAGGCAGCAGGCTTTAGTGACTTGTGAATGAATCAATAAAGCATGTTTGTGTAGGTTTCTGAATTGTCTCCTTCATTAAGAATGGAACTGGGCAATGGAAGATCAGGGGTTTTTTTTGTGGCAAATCAGAGGGTTTTTAGCAGTTCTTCGTTTAGACTGTGGATTTTTTGAGTCATAAAGCTTCTTCAGAAATATTATACAGGATTTAAACTGTATCAAGAATCATAAATAGTTCAAACGTCCTTTTCCAGAACAGTTCTGTGAACTCAGAATCACTCGAGACCTGATCTTTAGCATTCCGCACCGTTGACTAAATCAATGGGATGCTGCTAAGCTCCCACAGCTGAGGAACATGGCTTATGGAGTAGCTGAAGTGATGGCAGTAAGAGATACTTGGAAAGGGAAGTGTTCACAAAGATGTGTTACTATTGACTCAGGATATAACTGAGAATCGTGTCTTTGTATATCTTGATTGCTTACATCAGCTCTTGATAAATGAGGTGTGTGACATAATTAATTTTTGCTTGAAATGCACTTGTGCTTTAGAGTTGTCTAAAGTAATGATTAGTGTACAGAACAGGCTTAAGTTTTGGCAGGGAGGTGTCTTATATCTACTTATTTTTGCTTGCTCACCATGTGGCTGTTGAATTTTGAAGAAACTTACCTTCAGAGATGTGTTTCATCTGAAAGATTCTCCTCCTGCATGCAACATGCAGACTTAATTGAGTGTGATAGCACACTTAACAGTATGATTTTAGGGTGGTATAACGCGGTTATGGATAACGCAGTGTTCATCTTGGAACCGAAGGGTTTAGTACACCTGTGCCTTTCTAGCGGCTTGAACCGATGTTAGTTTCATGGACAGACGGGGGACGGACACGGGCAGTGCTGCATGTGCAGTTCTTAATTTTTTAACAGGCTCATCAAGTAGGAGTTTGTATTTGCAAATCCTGAGGGAGCTGGGGAAACATGGCTGAGCTACATCGCTGAGCCTAGAAAAAAATCAGCTGAATCAAAATCAAGAGCAGCACAAACTGTAATCCTTAGGAGCACAGAGCTTTATTAAGAACTGATAAATTGGCAGGCATTACTTTCCACATAGATAATGTTGTAAGATGTTGGCTATCAGTAAGTGGCTGCATATTCCAAAACAAGACTAGACCAAATATGTTATCACAATATGTACCAGCACCTGTGATATATACACACATAACTTTAGTCTGCATCTACATACCTGCATAAGTGTTCTCCAGTTATTCTATTGTGGGGCAGTCACATTAATTTTCTAGTAATTGCTATGTAAGAAATGATTCATGTTGTCTACATACAAAGAGTTTATAAGTCGTTCATTGCTTCGTGCAAACCTGAATCTTGATTCTGCCCTGTTGTTCCCTCCTTGGGGTGCGTGCATAGACATCCTTCCTAGCTGACTCTGGAAGCATACAGAGTTAGGTTTATTACTGGAGTGTGTCCATAAATGCTATATATACAAAATTAAAATGTTACAGCTCTGCTGGTGCTGCAGTAATAGATGCTGGTGGTACACTGCCTTACTGAGTGGTTTCTGGTTCAATTTTCTGTTACACAGTAATAATTTGTGATGCTGCTTTAGCATTGTTGTGTCACAAGCCTCAGTGATCAGCAGCTTATTAAGGATGGGTGAACTCTGAAGGATGTAGAGGTCTGGCTAAGATAACAAAAACCTGAATTGTTTTTCAGAGCTTAATGAGAGGTGGACTTTTCTTTCAGTGTTTTCAGGTAGAAATATTTCCCTTTTCAGTGGTGTATAAATTTTTGCAGGGTGGCTTATCACCCAGGATTAGGAGGCAGTGAGCTGAAGCTATTTGGTTTATGTCTAGAAACGGCATGCCTCAGTTGGGATAAACATCAGCAGATGTTTCTGAGGAGCTTTCCTATGGAGGGTTTTAATACTGTCTTTGCTGTCCAGAGGAGAATACAGCTTCAGCTATGTAGAATTCTCTGAAGCAATTAATAATGTAGTAGCCATAATTAAGGGTCTGTCACACAAGAGAGTAAGAGAGGAGTAAGAGGCTGTCATTATTCATTGTCATGTTTATACAAGAGGTTATACAACGCTCACTGGAGACAAACTGATAGCTGTCACTCTGGGAGACTCTTTTTGCACTCACTAAAGGTGAATTGGTGTACATTATTTATTTTGATTTTCACAGGATCCATTGCAAAGAAGGACGAGAAACTGAAGACTTTACTCTTTCTTACGCAAGAAGAATGTCTGTTCAAGTCAATAAGTAGTTTGATTGAATGAGGGCATAGTGGAAATCATTTAAAAAGAGAGGTGAGTAGTATTTTTCTTACAAAACTTGCATGTGGTTAAATGAGAGGAAATTGAAAATCTGGTAAGTGTGAACCATCCCTCAAAGCTGTGGGCAAGTGCTCTCTTTGTTAAACTAGTCATCATTTCCCCATGGGTGTCCCAAAAAGGACTGTATTTGGATCTGCTCTGGAGGAATGTAGCAGATGTCCTGGATTCTGGACTTTGATGAATCCTTCACATTAAAAAGACATGCCAAGGATGTGAACATACACATGCAATTCTGAGTGGTAGAACTGCTCATCCCTGTGATGAGTTTGGACTAAAGTATGGATTGCCAAAGCACTGTGTAGCAGAGGGACGTAAAAGTCCAGGAGTGGGAGTGACAGCCTGACAAACTCAACTGAGATGACACGCTTTTAAGTGTGGGGTAATAAATGCTAGCGTAACCTTTAGATCTTAACATTTCTTAAAATGTTAAACTGAAACCTCTCTGTGTTAGGGTTTGAATAGCACATCTCAATGGACTTGTAAACATCTCAAGCATTAAGGTTTCAAATGGGATTGTAACGTTTACATGAACCCATGTTGCATGCCTGAGGACAGCTGGCCTTGTAATCCTTGCTTCTGTAATAGAGATATCCAAACAGTGGACATGAGCAGCTAAAAAAGACAAATGTGTTGTGGAGGGAAAGGAAAGGAGAGTCAGTGAGTATTAAAAAATGTCAGACTGTCACAGACGGCTAATATTGTCTTTTGGCTTCAGTTTCATAGATGGACATTAAAGCCCTCATGTAAATCATGCTGAAGTGAGGGGCAGTTGTCCTCACTTCAGTGGGATCATTTTGAAAACTTTGGGTAAGTGATTCTTGGTGAACTGGGACAGAGAAGCATGCTGCTGACAGAATAGTCATCTTTACTGTCTGAGGCTCTTTTTCAAGCCTTGATAAAATTTGAACCATAAAGGAAAGCGTATAACAAGAACTTTGTGAGATGAAGAAAAGAAATTCAGAATGAAAATTTTGCCTCTTGTGCCTCTCCTTCCTCCACTGAGCCTCACGGGCTTTGTATGAGCCTAGGAAATGTACATGGAAGCTGTCCCCAGCTGGAGAGAAACAGTGCTATGGAGCTCTAGGGTGGAATAGGATTAGGATCTTTACCAAAAGTACGCAGGGTGAAATAATGCCATTTCTGCCTGGATAGAAATATTTGCCAAAGCTTGTCCTTTGGGGTGGTATTTGTTTAGAACACCCAACCAACAATGTTGAACTAGGCTGTTTTAATGCTCTTAGGCAGAAGCTCAAGTCAGTTTAAAAAACAATAAAATACTTATTTTAACTTCCTGTATAGAAAAATAAAGCATTTCAGTTTTTAGACATCATGTTAAAGTAAAAAAAGTAAGTATTTACCCAAACCAAAATTCTTTTGCCATTTCATTTCATGGAAACATGGAATCCCTTAGGCATTTACAGTGGTCTGAGATGGCCTTCTTACTCACATAGATCACTTAGTTCCTTCCCAGCTCTGCCTTACAGTTTCACAGGTTGGTATGGTTCACAAGTATCACAAGAATTAGTTGAAGAACATCGCAATTAAATATTTTTATGCCTTGCTGTAATATTCTAAATACCGATACTGATAAATGCTCCGAGAGATTTAACAGCTGACTTGCAGACTGTGCACTGCGTTTGCTTACATATTTAAGCTACTAGTATTTCTAGGAAGTGTTAGTTTATTAATTCATTATTATTTTATTGATGTTCATTTGATGTCTTATTACATGTAAATTAGATATTTGGGAATAATAATGTAATGGGACGAGGCAGGTGAGATTCCCTTAGGATAGTTTGTAATAAAGCTTAAAATTGTTAATATTCCTAAACTCATAAATAAATGATTAAGGTGAAACAAATGCAAAATTACTGAAATAAGCTGTGAAAATGTTAAGTGGTGGTGAACAGACACATAATCTGCTGAGAGATGTGTGTGATAATGTACATTTGGAACTGTCACGTAAGTCACAGTCATGTCAATGCTCCCCGCTCCTGCCGACCATTTAAAATTTAGGCGTGTAGCTACCCCTCGTAGTCCATTATTATGCTGCACCATTCTGTTGGCAGACATTTTGCTTTGCCTGGGAACAGCGTTAATTTAATACACTCAGCTGACCTCGGGGGCACCGGAATGACACGGCAGCAGCAGCCCAGAGTGCTGCAGCGAGTCCTGCTGTTGGCAGAACTGGTGGGGAGACCGTGTACTTTTCTGGACAGTTGTCTACCAACTCCTTTGGGAAAAAGGGAGGGCTGGTTCTTTGACCACACTGTAAGTGTTGAGAAGGACACATCCTTTCTGTCACTTAACTGTCTTTCATCTTTTCCATGGAAGACAGATTTCACAGTTGCTCCTCTGTTTTTCTTGAAGAGTTAGCAAGGAGACCATGGAGTCTCCCTCAGATTAGAAAAGAAAGAAAGGAGAACCTAGCCTTAGGTAAGAAAAGAGAGGATTAAAGAAGGAGAGTATTCTGGTAGTTAAGGTATTTTTCTGGTTTTGTGTTGGGTTTTTTTGGACCACAGCATCCTGAAAAGGTCTTAGGAGATCCAAAAAACCTGTTTCTTCAGCAATTCCAGCCTTTAAAGACAGTGCTAAAGCCCAAGGGAGTACTCAGTATCTGTATTTTGTACTCAACTGTAGTGGGAATTGCAAAAGCTCAGCAATTCATAAAGTGCTGCTGGTAATTTGAAGTTAAGTCATGCAGCAGGTTAGTAAATGTAAAGAAGCTTAATGCCTAAAATTAATTACTTGGTATTTCTGTCAGTGGAAGCAAGAGATAGGCAGAATTCTGAAAATCTGGCCCTATGACCATAGTATTACATATAAGTACTGGTGATACAGGCATTCAGATAGGGTTTGGGATATATCCAATGTGGAATTTGGCCCAACGTAGTTTTGGGTAGCTTGATAGATGGTTTTCCTGTAACGTTAATGCTGAGGGCACTCTTGTTACTCATGTGGTGGTTTTGAAAGCTCAATTAAATTTTTTTTAGAAAATGAACAAAGACATGGCTTAGTCATTGGCTTAGACTTTCACCTAAAATTATATCCTGTGAATTTGATGGTTATTGAATGGTCCAAAGAGTTGCAAAGTAGAAATCTGGCTGAATACAAGGTACAGAAAGAAGCAAATATGGTGCTTTTCTGATGAAAAACCTTGGTTGCTAGGAAGAGAGTACTCAAGTGTTTGCTTACATTTTGCTGGGGTTTTAACAGTGTGGAATAAACAGATAACACCATGCCTTTTAAATAATGCTTTCCTAAATAGTGAAACTATAACTTAATGAAGAAATTGCAGTAATCACATCTTTTTAAAAATTGAGTATTATGGTATCTCTGTAATTAAAGTGCTGTATTTTCCAAACACAAATCTGCTGGCTAATACATTTTTACATATTTATGTAATTAGAGATTTTAGAAATCAACTTGCTGTTGGAAAACAGAAAATTCTGATGCCTCTCCCTAACAGGGTAAGAACAGAGAAGTCACTTCCGTGATTTGCAGCATCCATAGCAAAATGATGCCCTTTTTGGTGGTCTGCAGTGCAGCTGCCAGGAGACCCCTGGATATGGAAAACAGCTCCAGCTTGAATCATTCTTCATTTCTTCCCTGATGTGCCAGTCCAGCATGGTCTGGTAGAACTGTTGGCAAGTTCCTGTCCATAGAGTTGCCGATGCTTTTCTAGGGAGCCACTTTAAGCAATTACTTAGGTCACCAGATGCCTGTTCCTCCTCCTTCATGTGCCTGTACAGGCTGGGCTTGGAAGAAGGTCCTACCCTGGTCTTGGTGTTGTTTGCATACTCCCCAGATTTCTTGTGACTCATGTCAGCGTGACAAAAAAAAACCCAACACCTTCTCAGGCCCTGCTTGCTGCCACAGATGTAGGAGTGCTGTGAGAGATGAATACAGAGTCTCTAAGATGCCTGCCACTTTCTCCTTTAGAAATTACAGGTGTCTCAAGACTCCTCTTTTTGCTGTTTCCTTGTCCTGCAAGAAAATAAAATATAAATTATTTCAAACACAGCACCTTCTTCTGCAGCTTTTATGCAGACTAAGGTGTTATTATAATTGAGAATGTATCTGTCTAAGAACAGAAAGATTAAACAGGCATTTCAGCTGTTTGGGGCTCTACACACCTCTGGTGGGTGTACATAAAGCTGGGCTCAGGGAACAGAGCAAACAGCCTGGAGCCTCCAAAGACACCTACAGATTTGTTTTTCTGCATTTGCCCTTGTCTCCCTTAAAATGCTACTGTTACTGTTGTTGCTGCACATCCTTATTCAAAGTTACATATGGTGAGGTGGAGTAGAGGATAACATTTATAGTAATCGGTTATCAAAATGAAAGAGAGAACAAAAGGAAATGCCAATAATGCAAGACTATCATTGAGTGCCAAATACAATTTGTCAAAGGCGTTCCTTCTAAATTCAATGGAGGCAGCATTTTATCAGATCAATATCACCTCAGTGACTCCACTACAGTCTTGGGAGCTTTTGGCTACAAATATGAGGGATTTTGGTATGCTTAAACGATAAGACTGAAGAACTTAGTGAATTAGTAACCTTTGACTGTGGTCAGAAATACTTGTCAAACTGGGACTGGCAACGTCCAGGGCCTGGAGCTGATACAAATCACACGTACGGCCTGATTAGCTATGAAGTCAGCCTTGTAGATTGGTCACAGCCGGAGTTGCAAAGCTCAACAGCAAACTGAGCTCAGCAGTACATATTACAGCTCAAGGAGTGCATGCCCTGGTTGTTGGTGATGTTAATGGAAAAAACATATATTGACTTTGTTTGGAGTTGGAGCTGCCTGTTAGAGGAAGTGCATTATGTATTTAACCAAACTTGCCCATTTTTATCTGCACATCTTACCCAGCCTGATTAATTTAATTACCAATATAATGTCTTCCAGCAACTTAACACAGTAATATATTCAATGCTCCTGTAAGTCAAATACTGTTTTATTTCAAAAATGCAAGGTAGGAGTTGAGAAAGCAGATGTCATAAAACAGAGAGGCAACCTCATAATAGGAAATGGCATGTCAGATTTTCAGAAGGAGCGCTTTGGGGGGGCGTGTTTTCCTTATCAAAGCATCACAGTGGCCTGCTGACAGAAGCAGGCAGCTCATTGTTCCTTAACCAGCTTTCATTAGCCCTCTGTGTCCAGTGGAAGTCCCTGACCCTGGCAGCACACCTTTTCATCTGTGGAGATGGAGGCCTCGTAGACTAAGCAAACCTTAAAAACTTGCCCAAAGTCCAGAGAAACAGTCTCTGGACTGCAAGCCAGGCACCCTGACTCGCAGCCAGCGGAACTTACACTCCCGACCAGACTAAATGTGCCCCTCTTGTAGCTCTTAGAAGGGAAGAGTCACACATGTGCATGCATACCAACCTGTGCAGCTGGCACCCTCACACCTTGCTGAGGACAGCTGTGCAGCAGGAAGGTGCATCATGGCTGCATTTCTCATCAGGAAAATATGCTAATTTTTGCTGTGACAACTGCATGTAACCTGACAATTACTCTCTCCAGTCTCTTGGGATAACTTTATCTGTGAGTGTGTTTAGAATCCACAACTGATTACATAATGGGTACAAGATACCTGGTAGTATAACAGGCCTTTTATCATTTCTTTTTAAAGCTGTATTAATGTAATTTCATAGGTGTCAGCACGTCTTTCTCAGCATCAATCCATTGTGACTCACACACACAGAGCAGAGAAACAGCAGAACCTGCCGCAGCCTGTGAGCAGCAAGACATTTCAGCTGGATGACTACATAAGGGGTTTGCAAGACCGCCAGTAATTTTTTATATTCAGAGTTAAATAGAGCAATAAGATGGAATTTAAGCTTTAGTGCAATGGATTGTGGCTCTTCAGTCAATCAAATTATAGTTCAATCAGTTCATTTTAATCACTTCTCTGGAGAGAAGTAAACCCCTATGTTGAAGAATATGCAGCAATTTTATTGATGGAAAGTTTAATTGTTTCATTTTTCCTTACCGTCTGTAACACACTAGACTTTTAATCAGTGGGAACTGAAGTTATAATGAAGTAAAGTCCACTTTCCACAGTTCACAACTAGCTGAAAATAATTGGGTTGAGACTCCCATCCAGACAGTGTAATGCCTCTGGCATTTTCCTGAAAACTACACTTAATTGCTTTGCTGATGTTGTTAAGTGGTCCTGAGGGGGATGAAGTAGTAAAGCTGCCCACATATGCAGGGAAACAATACACAAAAAATGTCTTACAAGGTCCTTAAAGGAGGACCAGCTAGTGACTAGAAGACAATATATGGCTATTTTTTTTTTCTTTCCCTTTTCTATACCAGAGAGAACACACAGGAGACGCTGATAAAATAAACTGTGGAAAGTCTATAAACACTAACAGTATTTTTATTTAAGGGCAGAAAGCTTGGGACTAGAAGTACAGAAAACATTAAGGCAGACCTCTTAAAAATCAAACCTGCTAGCCCACCTCACTTGGCATGTTTGTGCTGAATGCCAGTTAGTGTGCTGCCTGTCTTCAGCACCTTGGGCTGAGGAACAGATGTACTCTTGTCCCCAGGGAGGGAGGACAGCTTGCTCTCTGGGCTCTGAAGTGACAGGATGTGAGCCAGCTATGAACTGAAAGCCTTGTCCAGGCATCAGTGGGACCAGCAAGTGTACCCCTTTAGGATCTAAATGTAGCCAGAGAAGAAATTACACTTTGGAATGGCTCCTTATTTAGTGCAATCCTGTGAAACCTTTCTGAGTTGAATGGCATTTGTGTAAAACGGTGAATCAACTGCTAGACTCAAGGATAGACTGATACAGAAATACGTTAGTTATTTAATAGACAAAAGATGTTTATTAAGGCCACAGGAATTAGGCAGTGCCCATGAACTTGCATTCAGAGTTGGAGCAGGAGCTGTTTTGGGCAAGCAAGGACAATAGGGCTAATTTAGCTTTAAGCAAGTGGGTGCTTGGTTTGTTTGTTTGTTTGGGTGGTTTTTTTTGTTTGGTTTTTTTTTTTTGTTTTGTTTTGTTTTTTAACTTGTTTATTTACATAGGCAGGCACAGTAAAGTCTCTCAACAGCCTGACCTGCTGCTGCTGGTATCTATGTAAACTTCACTATGGCCTTTGCTTATTTTATTCTTGCTTTCACAGCCGCTGAGCTGAACAACTAGCCCCTGATGACTTTCTAGAAAGGAGTATAAGCAAAATGTAGGTACTGAACTCTGAAGGTGTAGTCTGGAAAGTTCCTTTAACCCTATAGCTGACCCTGTGGGTCCGTCAAGGGCCTTCAGGTTGGTACCTCTAATTTTGGGCAGCAGAGCTCTCACAGCACTTGAAACATGCTGCAAGATGCTTGTGTATACTGCATTTGAGTACCTTGGCATATAGCCCCACGTTAGCCTAACCAATCCCCATAATGTTAATAAGCTTTAACACCTATTTCTCCTGTGGCAAAATAGCAGCCTCTTGTGTGCTGGAACTGCCAACCATATGCCAAGGAGATCAAGCTGTCAGTTTTGAGCCTAGCGCTAGGAGGAGCCGGTCATGTCTAATGGACTCTGTCTGCTTGCCCTGTGGTTTGCCAGTGGTTGTGCCCTGCACTTCCTGGGGTCCCTTTGTGAGGTGAGTAAGGTGGTATGGAATGGTTCTTGCAGATGAGAACTCTGTTGTGATAAACTGATGGGAGACTCTGCTTGGCTTTTTCACTCTTACTGGTGCTGAAGGATTACAGGAACCAGGGCAAATCTTCACTGCAGAGGAAAAAACAACCTGATGTGGCTGGCTGGAACTTAATGCTGTCTGGCTGGCTGTTTCCCAGGGCACTGCTCCCTGTTTCAGGTGGTAGTCTCCCTGGACTCTTTTGGAGACAGGGTTGCTATCCCAGACGAAGGAGTGCTTCCTGGAACTGTAATGTGATTGGGTGCGGCACTGCTGGCCAGCAGACCTGCCCGCTGGGTCTTGCACACCTTAGTCTTACCCTAGGTCTGGATGGAAAGAAGAAAGAGTGAACAGTTTGACCCCCATTTTCCCGATTTGACATCCTGTATGGTTACAACAGGGTGTGTCCTCCAGCAGAAATCCAAAATACATGTACATGCACAGACACAAAGCTGACTGTTCTCTTGATAAATTGTTCATGTGGAAAGATACAGTTTGCGTGGTTGTCATCAAAGCCAGCGTATGTATTCATTTGTGGAAGCATGTCAGACACCATATGTCAGTAATCCGCCTTTGATATGTTGGTGTCTGAATCGGTTTTTTAACAGCTGAGTGGCATATGTTTAAATGTAAACAGCTGTTCTGTGTTTGTACTGTCTGTATTCTTTATTTCTATATTTTCTCTTGACTATGAGTTTGATTCAAACCCAGGAAAAGTGTGGAATCCATCCTTTTTTAAAAGAAATGCAGTTTCTGTAGTATTTCAGTATGTGGCCAATGTGTATATTTTCATAAATGAGAAGGGCACTTAAAAAGATTTTTTCCCCCTTTCAGTAACCAGAACAAACTCAGTTGCCAGGCAAAATAAAAAAATCATGTGACTAAGAGTTTGTTAAATGAAAAGATCATTGTTGTAGTGTTGGGCAGGTTCCGTAATGCATGGATTTGCTGAAAGGCAATGCAGGTAAGAGCAGTGTGTTAAGTAAATTGGTTTTATCCAGCAAAATTTCTGGTGCAGTTGCAGTGTAATAAATGACTTAATAAATGAATGAAATAATACACTATGTTTGTTAGGCTTTTTATTATACATGGGTGAAGCTGAAAACCAGCATCACAACAAAGGGATTCAAAGGCAGTTATTGCAATCCATCAATCAAATGAGCCACTGAATCACCATTCAGGGTGCTGCAACCAGCCTAAAAGCCACAGTTTGGTCAAAAGTAATCAACAATATCTTACTATGAATCAACTGGGAATACCTGTAGAGTCTACAGATGAGTATCTAATTCTGAAGTACAGCAGGTGATTAAGGAACACTGGAAAGTGAGCAACTGTATTAGACTCCCCAGCATGGTGGCAGGAAGCGGCTCCAGAAGGAAACAGCCACAGTGGCAAGTTGCCCACCGCCAGTTACAAGTACTGCTTTGGCAAGTGCTTCAGCTGAGCAGAGGTTCTTGCTCTCACAAGTGTCCCACGGGTGCTGGTTTTTACCTTTGATAAGAGCTCACCCAAGTTAGCAATGACTAACAGCTGCCAGCTCTTGGCGGACTTACCTTAGTCCAGTCTTCAGATCCTGTTTGTAAGGCTTGGCTCAGGCTTTAAAAATAAGAAAGCCAACAAAAACCAGCCACCTTACAGAACATAAGAAAATCGCATCTGTATAAACCCCAAAGCTTCGTATCATTGTCACAGACTCAGCATTTCATAGCCATGGCTTAAAACAAAACACGCCGAAACAAGCCCCGAAAGCCGAGCGCTGTTGGAGCCACCGGCGGGCTGATAAAGCCCTACCGAGATCGCCTCGGGCGCGGTGCTGCCGTGGCGGGGCCGGGGCTGGCCGAGGTGGCTCGGA